>NC_134828.1:114201197-114276871 GCF_004210375.1 Tachypleus tridentatus
ATTATTACTGTGTAACCTTACTATACATATTTTTGTACAGATTATTACTGTGTAACCTTACTATACATATTTTTGTATAGATTATTACTGTGTAATCTTTACTGTACATATTTTTGTTAAGATTATTACTGTGTAACCTTACTACATATTTTTTGTTCAGATTTTTACTGTGTAACCTTACTATACATTTTTTTTTCAGATTATTACTGTGTAGCCTAACTATACATATTTTTGTAAAGATTATTACTGTGTAATCTTACTGTACATATTTTTGTTAAGATTTTTACTGTGTAACCTTACTATACATATTTTTGTTCAGATTATTACTGTGTAACCTAACTATACATATTTTTGTAAAGATTATTACTGTGCAACTTTACTATACATGTTTTTGTACAGATTATTACTGTGTAATCTTACTGTACATATTTTTGTATAGATTATTACTGTGTAATCTTACTGTACATATTTTTGTTAAGATTTTTACTGTGTAACCTTACTATACATTTTTTTTTTCAGATTATTACTGTGTAGCCTAACTATACATATTTTTGTAAAGATTATTACTGTGCAACTTTACTATACATGTTTATGTTCAGACTATTACTGTGTAACCTATACATATTTTTGTTCAGATTATTACTGTGTAACCTTACTATACATATTTCTCTACAGATTATTACTGTGTAACCTTACTATACATATTTTTGTTCAGATTATTACTGTGTAACCTTACTATACATATTTTTGTACAGATTATTACTGTGTAACCTTACTATACATATTTTTGTACAGATTATTACTGTGTAACGTTACTATACATATTTTTGTAAAGATTATTACTGTGCAACTTTACTATACATGTTTATGTTCAGACTATTACTGTGTAACCTATATATATTTTTGTTCAGATTTTTACTGTGTAACTTTAGTATTCATATTTTTGTACAGATTACTATTGTGTAACCTTACTATACATATTCTTGTACAGATTATTGCTGTGTAACCTTACTATACATATTTTTGTACAGATTAATACTGTGTAACCTTCCTATACATACTTTTCTACAGATTATTACTGTGTAACCTTACTATACATATTTTTGTACAGATTATTACTGTGTAACCTTACTATACATATTTTTGTACAGATTATTACTGTGTAACCTTACTATACATATTTTTGTACAGATTATTACTGTGTAACCTTACTATACATATTTTTGTACAGATTATTACTGTGTAACCTTAATATAAATATTTTTATACAGATTATTACTGTGTAACCTTACTATACATATTTTTGTACAGATTATGACTGTGTAATCTTACTATACATATTTTTTGTACAGGTTATTACTGTGTAACCTTACTATACAAATTTTTGTTCATATTATTACTGTGTAACCTTACTATACATATTTTTGTAAAGAATATTACTGTGTAATCGTTCTATACATATTTTTGTTCAGATTATTCCTGTGTAACCTTACTATTCATATTTTTATATAGATTATTACTGTGTAACCTTATTATACATATTTTTGTACAGGTTAGTGCTGTGTAACCTTACTATACATATTTTTGTACAGATTATTACTGTGTAATCTTACTGTACATATTTTTGTTAAGATTTTTACTGTGTAAACTTACTATACATATTTTTGTTCAGATTATTACTGTGTATCCTAACTATACATATTTTTTTACAGGTTAGTGCTGCGTAACATTACTATACATATTTTTGTTCAGATTATTGCTGTGTAACCTTACTATACATACTTTTGTTCAGATTATTACTGTGTAACCTTACTATACATATTTTTGTACAGATTATTACTGTGTAATCTTACTATACATATTTTTGTACAGATTATTACTGTGTAACCATACTATACATATTTTTGTACAGATTATTACTGTGTAACCTTACTATACATATTTTTGTAAAGATTATTCCTGTGTAACCTTACTATACATATTTTTGTAAAGATTATTACTGTGCAACTTTACTATACATGTTTATGTTCAGATTATTACTGTGTAACCTATACATATTTTTGTTCAGATTTTTACTGTGTAACCTTAGTATTCATATTTTTGTACAGATTATTATTGTGTAACCTTACTATACATTTTTTTGTACAGATTATTGCTGTGTAACCTTACTGTACATATTTTTGTAAAGATTATTACTGTGCAACTTTACTATACATGTTTATGTTCAGATTATTACTGTGTAACCTATACATATTTTTGTTCAGATTTTTACTGTGTAACCTTAGTATTCATATTTTTGCTACAGATTATTATTGTGTAACCTTACTATACATATTTTTGTACAGATTATTACTGTGTAACCTTACTATACATATTTTTGTACAGATTAATACTGTGTAACCTTCCTATACATACTTTTCTACAGATTATTACTGTGTAACCTTACTATACATATTTTTGTACAGATTATTACTGTGTAACCTTACTATACATATTTTTGTACAGATTATTCCTGTGTAACCTTACTATACATATTTTTGTAAAGATTATTACTGTGCAACTTTACTATACATGTTTATGTTCAGATTATTACTGTGTATTCTATACATATTTTTGTTCAGATTTTTACTGTGTAACCTTAGTATTCATATTTTTGTACCGATTATTATTGTGTAACCTTACTGTACATATTCTTGTACAGATTATTACTGTGTAACCTTACTGTACATATTTTTGTACAGATTATTGCTGTGTAACCTTACTGTACATATTTTTGTACAGATTGTTACTGTGTAACCTTACTATACATATTTTTGTACGGATTAATACTGTGTAACCTTCCTATACATACTTTTCTACAGATTATTTCTGTGTAACCTTACTATACATATTTTTGTTCAGATTATTACTGTGTAACCTTACTATACATATTTTTGTACAGATTATTACTGTGTAACCTTACTATAAATATTTTTATACAGATTATTACTGTGTAACCTTACTATACATATTTTTGTACAGATTATGACTGTGTAATCTTACTATACATATTTTTGTATAGGTTATTACTGTGTAACCTTACTATACAAATTTTTGTTCAGATTATTACTGTGTAATTTTACTATACATATTTTTGTACAGATTATTTCTGTGTAATCGTACTATACATATTTTTGTACAGATTATTGCTGTGTAACCTTACTATTCATATTTCTGTACAGATTATTACTGTGTAACCTTACTATACATATTTTTGTTCAGATTATTACTGTGTAACCTTACTATACATATTTTTATACAGATTATTACTGTGTAATCGTACTATACATATTTTTGTTCAGATTATTCCTGTGTAACCTTACTATTCATATTTTTATTCAGATTATTACTGTGTAACCTTATTATACATATTTTTGTACAGGTTAGTGCTGTGTAACCTTACTATACATATTTTTGTTCAGATTTTTACTGTGTACCTTACTATACATATTTTTGTTCAGATTATTACTGTGTAACCTTACTATACATATTTTTGTACAGATTATTCCTGTGTAACCTTACTATTCATATTTTTATTCAGATTATTACTGTGTAACCTTATTATACATATTTTTGTACAGGTTAGTGCTGTGTAACCTTACTATACATATTTTTGTTCAGATTTTTACTGTGTAACCTTACTATACATATTTTTGTTCAGATTATTACTGTGTAACCTTACTGTACATATTTTTGTACAGATTATTACTGTGTAACCTTACTATAAATATTTTTGTACAGATTATTACTGTGTAATCGTACTATACATATTTTTGTACAGATTATTACTGTGTAATCGTCCTATACATATTTTTGTTCAGATTATTCCTGTGTAACCTTACTATTCATATTTTTATATAGATTATTACTGTGTAACCTTATTATACATATTTTTTTGTACAGGTTAGTGCTGTGTAACCTTACTATACATATTTTTGTTCAGATTTTTACTGTGTAACCTTACTATACATATTTTTGTACAGATTATTACTGTGTAATCTTACTGTACATATTTTTGTTCAGATTTTTACTGTGTAACCTTAGTATTCATATTTTTGTACCGATTATTATTGTGTAACCTTACTGTACATATTCTTGTACAGATTATTACTGTGTAACCTTACTGTACATATTTTTGTACAGATTATTGCTGTGTAACCTTACTGTACATATTTTTGTACAGATTGTTACTGTGTAACCTTACTATACATATTTTTGTACAGATTAATACTGTGTAACCTTCCTATACATACTTTTCTACAGATTATTTCTGTGTAACCTTACTATACATATTTTTGTTCAGATTATTACTGTGTAACCTTACTATACATATTTTTGTACAGATTATTACTGTGTAACCTTACTATAAATATTTTTATACAGATTATTACTGTGTAACCTTACTATACATATTTTTGTACAGATTATGACTGTGTAATCTTACTATACATATTTTTGTATAGGTTATTACTGTGTAACCTTACTATACAAATTTTTGTTCAGATTATTACTGTGTAATTTTACTATACATATTTTTGTACAGATTATTTCTGTGTAATCGTACTATACATATTTTTGTACAGATTATTGCTGTGTAACCTTACTATTCATATTTCTGTACAGATTATTACTGTGTAACCTTACTATACATATTTTTGTTCAGATTATTACTGTGTAACCTTACTATACATATTTTTATACAGATTATTACTGTGTAATCATACTATACATATTTTTGTTCAGATTATTCCTGTGTAACCTTACTATTCATATTTTTATTCAGATTATTACTGTGTAACCTTATTATACATATTTTTGTACAGGTTAGTGCTGTGTAACCTTACTATACATATTTTTGTTCAGATTTTTACTGTGTAACCTTACTATACATATTTTTGTTCAGATTATTACTGTGTAATTTTAATATACATATTTTTGTACAGATTATTCCTGTGTAACCTTACTATTCATATTTTTATTCAGATTATTACTGTGTAACCTTATTATACATATTTTTGTACAGGTTAGTGCTGTGTAACCTTACTATACATATTTTTGTTCAGATTTTACTGTGTAACCTTACTATACATATTTTTGTTCAGATTATTACTGTGTAACCTTACTGTACATATTTTTGTACAGATTATTACTGTGTAACCTTACTATAAATATTTTTGTACAGATTATTACTGTGTAACCTTACTAGACATATTTTTGTACAGATTATTACTGTGTAATCGTACTATACATATTTTTGTACAGATTATTACTGTGTAATCGTCCTATACATATTTTTGTTCAGATTATTCCTGTGTAACCTTACTATTCATATTTTTATATAGATTATTACTGTGTAACCTTATTATACATATTTTTGTACAGGTTAGTGCTGTGTAACCTTACTATACATATTTTTGTTCAGATTTTTACTGTGTAACCTTACTATACATATTTTTGTACAGATTATTACTGTGTAATCTTACTGTACATATTTTTGTTAAGATTTTTACTGTGTAACCTTACAATACATATTTTTGTTCAGATTAGTACTGTGTAATCGTACTATACATATTTTTGTTCAGATTATTGCTGTAACCTCACTATACATACTTTTGTTCAGATTATTACTGTGTAACCTTACTATACATATTTTTGTACAGATTATTACTGTGTAATCTTACTATACATATTTTTGTACAGATTATTACTGTGTAACCTTACTATAGATATTTTTGTACAGATTATTACTGTGTAACCTTACTATACATATTTTTGTACAGATTTTTACTGTGTAACCTTAGTATTCATATTTTTGTACTGATTATTATTGTGTAACCTTACTATACATATTCTTGTACAGATTATTGCTGTGTAACCTTACTATACATATTTTTGTACAGATTAATACTGTGTAGCCTTCCTATACATACTTTTCTACAGATTATTACTGTGTAACCTTACTATACATATTTTTGTTCAGATTATTACTGTGTAACCTTACTGTACATATTTTTGTACAGATTATTACTGTGTAACCTTACTATACATTTTTTTGTACAGATTATTCCTGTGTAACCTTACTATACCTATTTTTGTAAAGATTATTACTGTGCAACTTTACTATACATGTTTATGTTCAGATTATTACTGTGTATTCTATACATATTTTTGTTCAGATTTTTACTGTGTAACCTTAGTATTCATATTTTTTTACCGATTATTATTGTGTAACCTTACTATACATATTCTTGTACAGATTATTGCTGTGTAACCTTACTATACATATTTTTGTACAGATTAATACTGTGTAACCTTCCTATACATACTTTTCTACAGATTATTTCTGTGTAACCTTACTATACATATTTTTGTTCAGATTATTACTGTGTAACCTTACTATACATATTTTTGTACAGATTATTACTGTGTAACCTTACTATACATAGTTTTGTACAGATTATTACTGTGTAACCTTACTATACATGTTTATGTTCAGATTATTACTGTGTAACCTATACATATTTTTGTTCAGATTTTTACTGTGTAACCTTAGTATTCATATTTTTGTACAGATTATTATTGTGTAACCTTACTGTACATATTCTTGTACAGATTTTTACTGTGTAACCTTACTGTACATATTTTTGTACAGATTTTTACTGTGTAACCTTACTGTACATATTTTTGTACAGATTATTACTGTGTAACCTTACTGTACATATTTTTGTACAGATTGTTACTGTGTAACCTTACTGTACATATTTTTGTTTAGATTATTACTGTGTAACCTTACTATACATATTTTTTTCAGATTATTACTGTGTAACCTTACTGTACATATTCTTGTTCTGATTATTGCTGTATAATATTACTACTTAATCCAATTCCTTTGTTATGAAAACTTTCAAACAATATACAATGAACAACTTGTATAAGTAAAATACAGCGATTTTTAAGCAAACTTGTTTTGGTGTTTGTTTGTTTTTCTTTTTAAGCACAAAGCTACACAATGGGCTATCAGTACTCTATCCAACACGGTTATCTAAACCCAATTTCTCTCGTTTCATTATGCTAAACTATCTTTGTGTGTCGAAAGATGTAGTATGTATTAAAATATTTCATTATGCTTAAATATCGTTGTGTGTTACATATGTAAGTCTCCTAGCATAAATGTACCTCCGTACAATTTTTAACAATGAATATGTTACATATTGTGAGACTTTAGCGTTTATATGTACAGAATCTCGCTATATATTATGATGTACCAAACATATAAAAAAGTGTTAAATTGTAGAATATTATTCGTTTTTGAACTTACGTTTCTTATGAATTTCATAAAAAAAATTGACAAAATTTATGCTTGTAATTTTGTAACATACAATAAAATCTCATGTTGAAGTTCGTTTAAATTGTTATTAAATATCGTCGCTAGAGGGAGAACCACAAGAGAATTCCTTGTATAATCATATTTTTTTCTATTTCATGTTATGTGTATCAACTTAATTTTATTAGCAAAAGTCACAACTGGTCATTGTAAATAATTAACTATAAATTATCGATGTCCTAAAATCAGTCGTTAGCTCTTTCCTGATTTCTAATGTTCTACTTTAAATTCATGTGTCATACATAAAAAATATTAATCTTTCACACATCTGTTGACATTTCGGTCTGATATTAATTGTTTTCTTTTCTTTTGCAACTGGCCAGTTAACCTTTTTAAAGTGACAAGATACAAACCGGTTCTCACTCTATCTTTCTCTGGAAAATAACTTAGTTTCATTTTATTTTCGTGCAATAAATTTTGTTGTTGTTTTAAAATTTTCGTGCAGTACTGCGCTGGATACTTTGCATATTCATTCATTCACCATTTGATTCCATCTAGGAACAAAGTCCGCAATCACTTGCGGATTCTTCAACAAGTATTTAAGTGAGTAGGTTGTTAGCCCACTGCAACGAGCCGTCCCTAATTTAGGAGTGTAAGACTAGAGGGAAGGCAGCTAGTCATCACCACCCACTGCCAACTCTTGGGCTACTCTTTTACCAACGCAATAGTGAGATTGGCCGTCACATTATAACGCCTCCACGGCTGGGAGGGCGAGCATGTTTGGCGCGACGCGGGCGCCAACCCGCGACCCTTGGATTAGGAGTCGCACGCTTCAAGCGCTTGGCCATGCCGGGCCACTTTGCATTTATTCGTCCCTAATTTTAAACTGAGAATTTAATGGAGAGACAACTAGTTAACAGTGTCCACTGTCAACTCTGATCTACTCTTATACGTCCAAACAGTGGGATTTGATTGACATTTTTTTATAGTTCAGTCACAGCCCCAAAGTCCAGATACGGGCATAGCCCTCAACCCATGAATTCCATTGTGTGGTGTCACAAACTAACAAGTCACGCACAGCCCCTTGACTATAATTAATATTCACTTAATTGATTTCATATCACTGGTTTATTCGCTTTTGTTTTTTGTTACATTCGTGGGTTCTTGTAATAACAATAAATTATTAGATATTTTTCTTATTACATACATAGACGATCGGTAGAGTCTGAGGACTAGTTTAAGAAATCGTAATCTGAGGGTCGCGGGTTCGAACCCCGTCACACCAAATATGCTCACCCTTTCAGCCGTGGTGGCATTATAATATGACGGTCAATCCCACTATTCGTTGGTAAAAGAGTATCCTAAGAGGTGACGGTGGGGAGGAGGAGGTGATGATTAGCTGCTTTCCCTCTAGTCTTACACAGCTTTGAGTAGCTTTGCGCGAAATTCAAAAAACAAACAAAGAAACAGGTTACGAAATGTTAACGCAGTTCACCTGGAAATGGTTTGTTGTCGAAAGCGCACGTGTTCCGTTCTGTAGAATAAACTACTCTTGTAGCTCCAGTGTGAATACATGGATCAGTGCGTTATATAAGTTGATGTATAAACTTATATCAAAAGTTGAAAACAAAACGAGACGCGATAACTGAAATGTGCAATGACGCATTGAGTTTGCATTGTATTTTAATAGAAACGACTTAATAAAGTTCTCTCTTGCGTGTAACTGAATAAGACATAAAACCTGGAATGGAAATGTTTTGTAGTTTATTAGTTTTATCTAAATACAATTTAAACTTCTGCAAAAATAGTCGTATAATTTTTTTTTCTCTTATCCTTACACGTCAATGTTTCAAAGAATTTTATAAATTTAAAAAAATGGGATTAATCGTAACGTGATTTTGTCCAAGTTTTTAAATGTGTTTTCAGATGCAGATAAGCACATATTAGGCGCTTACTTTATTGTATTATAGTTTGGATCAAAATAACACCAAAAACATTCTAAAAAGGTAAATTATAACACCAGCAAACATGTCTTATTTATCATTTTAGGACTGACCGTGTCGGCAGAATATTTTTAATAATGTTTTAGAAAATTCTTATCTGACGTCATCTGTAATCGACTGCTTATTTGTCATATATACGAACCACAAAACATTCTAAACAGCCGTGGTATCTTCTGGTGCTGAAGCCAGTGTGTTTAGACTGTCCATGACAGCCATACAGTTTCACACCAGATAAATGAACGGAACATGAAAAAAGCGTTAGCTTTATATTAAGTATAACAAGCATATATCCTCCTCACAGAAGTCTGTACTTAGGTAATAAGGTCGCTTTTTTATAGCACATTGGTGAGTGAGCTGTGAGAACTTCGCTTCTAGTGCCAGTCACGTCCTCCTGCAAGGCTACCATCTTTAAGTAATTTTGATAGTAAAACCTGCCAAGGGCCTGGCATGGCCAAGCGTGTCAAGGCGTGCGACTCGTAATCTGAGGATCACGGGTTCGCATCCCCGTCGCGCCAAACATGCTCACCCTCTCAGCCGTAGGGGCATTATAAAGTGACGGTTAATCCCACTATTCGTTGGTAGAAGAGTGGCCCAAGAGTTGGCGGTGGGTGGTGATGGCTAGCTGCCTTCCCTCTAGTCTTACACTGCTAAATTATGGACGGCTAGCACAGATAGCCCTCGAGTAGCTTTGTGCGAAATTCGAAACGAATAAACAAATCGTTCAAGTAATGTATTTGATTGCGCCTAAGGTTTCCTACATTAGGTACTTTCTTCCTCCCTAAAACACTTTCACTTTAAAAGTAGGCTGGTAGATGTCCTGATGAGTAATAAAATGGAATCAGGTGTAAAAATACTCCATGCTTGGCATCAGTGATGCACAAAATATAGTGAATAAAAAGGGGGAAAAATGTATTCTATATTAATTTACTCAAACAAAATAATTTCCTGTTTTGCTGCTATTGAGAATTCCCCCTTGTTTACCTATTTTTTTTCACATACTGCACGTTGCCACTGTTTAATCCTGTCTCAATGTTGCATTTGTTCTGTCATGTTGCCACTGTTTAATCCTGTCTCAATGTTGCAACTGTTCTGTCATGTTGCCACTGTTTAGTCCTGTCTCAATGTTGCATCTGTTCTGTCATGTTGCCACTGTTTAATCCTGTCTCAATGTTGCATCTGTTCTGTCACGTTGCCACTGTTTAATCCTGTCTCAATGTTGCATCTGTTCTGTCATGTTGCCACTGTTTAGTTCTGTCTCAATGTTGCAACTGTTCTGTCATGTTGCCACTGTTTAATCCTGACTCAATGTTGCAACTGTTCTGTCATGTTGCCACTGTTTAATCCTGTCTCAATGTTGCAACTGTTCTGTCATGTTGCCACTGTTTAGTCCTGTCTCAATGTTGCATCTGTTCTGTCATGTTGCCACTGTTTAATCCTGTCTCAATGTTGCAACTGTTCTGTCATGTTGCCACTGTTTAGTCCTGTCTCAATGTTGCATCTGTTCTGTCATGTTGCCACTGTTTAATCCTGTCTCAATGTTGCATCTGTTCTGTCACGTTGCCACTGTTTAATCCTGTCTCAATGTTGCATCTGTTCTGTCATGTTGCCACTGTTTAGTTCTGTCTCAATGTTGCAACTGTTCTGTCATGTTGCCACTGTTTAATCCTGTCTCAATGTGGCAACTGTTCTGTCATGTTGCCACTGTTTAATCCTGTCTCAATGTTGCATCTGTTCTGTCACGTTGCCACTGTTTAATCCTGTCTCAATGTTGCAACTGTTCTGTCATGTTGCCACTGTTTAGTTCTGTCTCAATGTTGCAACTGTTCTGTCATGTTGCCACTGTTTAGTTCTGTCTCAATGTTGCATCTGTTCTGTCATGTTGCCACTGTTTAATCCTCTCTTAATGTTGCATCTGTTCTGTCATGTTGCCACTGTTTAGTCCTGTCTCAATGTTGCAACTGTTCTGTCATGTTGCCACTGTTGTCTCAAAGATTACTGTTGGAATTCAATCTAGGATACATTTTTGAAGTCAACCTAGGATAAAGCTATTCCAGGTCAACTTGGGGTACATCCATTTAGAGTCAGTCCAAGAGGACAATTTTGTTGTCCATTTTAACAAGAGAAGATAGTTGGAGATATTCAACAAAAACATTTTTATACTTGTAAATATTTCATTCCTCTGTATGTTGATGATAAAATATCCTTAGTGATATGGTAGAGAAAATGAGAAATTACATTTAAAGCATTTATCTTAAACTTTTGAGGTTTATATATAAGTTTAGGCAAATAAAACTCGAACAATAAAACAAAGAAAGGTATTTTTACACCTAAGATGAAAAGATATATTTCTCACCGGTAGGTATAAGATTTGTTATTTATAGAAATAATGATTTTATTGGTTGAGAACAAACATGCATACTTCATTCTTTGCAACTAAGCATCACGTACACGTACAACTTCACTCTTGGATATGTCCACTTCATTCTTTGTAACTAAGCATCACGTACACGTACAACGTCACTGTTGGATATGCCCACTTCATTCTTTGCTTCTTTATATCCGTGGGGAAGACATGTTTACTCACCGTTATGGGTGGAGTTTAACTGGGAGTTTTATCTGAGAACAGTATAAAAAATGTTAAGAGAATTTTGTATCGTTCGAGATGAAAAATATTACGTTTTATTAGCGAGTCTATTTGTTTGTTTGTAATTAAACACAAAACTACACAATAGGCTAGCTGTACCCTACCTACCACGAGTATCAAACTTAGTTTTCAGCGTTGCAACTCCGCAGATATACTACTGTACCATTGGGGGGTTGCAGGTAGAGATAAATGGGTTTGAATGAAATGACAGTGAGAATATTGTTTTATTTCCAGATATCGTTAGGACAGCGAGTACTGTTGTTGGAGATCACAAGTTATTTATAATAAAGAGAGATAACTATCTGAATATATTGTTCATAAATGACATGAAATCATAGTTCATGCACGAATAGAGAAATAATTTTAAGCTACTGTTGTTGTATTAATGCAAAACTACAAGATAGAATACCTGTGCTCTGCTCACTCCAAGGAATCGAACCTTAGATATTAGCACTGAAAGTTGTCAAACATGCAACTGACCCACCGTGAGATAATATTGTTTATATAGCTAGCCACAAATTAATAGTCTTAAGGCATTGGTCATACACGTTAAGAAAAAGATACCTCGACATATTCGTCTTAAAAACACGAAAACATCTTAAAAAGAAAACTTTATCAGGTTTCTGGAGAAGACACAGAAAATACAGCCCATCCAACATGTGATAGGAAACATTGTTCATACAGCCCACGTACCAAATGTCTACACACCCTGTTCACACAGGAAAACATATTAGATAAATGAAGACAATGATCATACAGTCTACGTGTTAGATGTCTGGAAATACTATTCATACAGCTTAAATATCAGATATCTGACGACACTGAGATACTGTTCATACAGCTGAAATATCAGATGTCTAGCGACAGTGATCATACAGCTACGTACCAGATGCCTGGATACATTGATCATAAGAATTATGTATCAGATATCTGACGACACTGAGACACTGTGTCATACAGCTACGTACCAGATACCTGGATACATTGATCATAAGAATTATGTATCAGATATTTGACGACACTGAGATACTGTGTCATACAGCTACGTACCAGATGCCTGGATACATTGATCATAAGAATTATGTATCAGATATCTGACGACACTGAGATACTGTGTCATACAGCTACGTACCAGATGCCTGGATACATTGATCATAAGAATTATGTATCAGATATCTGACGACACTGAGATACTGTGTCATACAGCTACGTACCAGATGCCTGGATACATTGATCATAAGAATTATGTACTGAAACATAGAACTTTCTCACATAAAACTTGAAACTTAAGATAGTAGAATATTTCTGTCAGAGTTAGTAATTGTTATGGATATTAGTTATTGGTAAAGCTTTTTATTTCGTTTCAATATGTAATCAAACTGTTGGGCATGGGAAACGTAGTTCTGTAACAAGGAAACATCCGTTGAGCTTACTCTAACTGGCAGTTAAAAACCTTATACTTGTAGGATCAACCGCTTCTTTCTGTAAAACGTAAATAAAGAAACTGGAACCTATTTTCCATGAAGAAAACCCCTAGCTTATTGCATTTGTTTTTCAAACTAAGCAGAAAGTTACACAATTTGTTATCTGCAATCTGTATAGCACGAGTATCAAAACCCGGTTTATAGTGTTGAAAGTCAGAACTGTACCCCTAGTGGCTTTTGTTAAAGATTATAAAAACTGAATGATAATTTTTATTATTAACATATTTCTCATTACGTTGTAAAGAAATGTTTAAATTCTTTATGCCTTATTCGCTTTAATTTAGCAACTAACATTTTTCTAGCAACATTGCACGACTTATTCTATAGGTTTAACTAAACACACGATCAACACAAACTTTCACAGTTATGGTTTGTGTGTTTGAAGTTAATCAGAAAGTTACATAATAGGTTATCTGTGTTTTCACAGATATCGAAACCCGATTTCTAGCGTTGTAAGTCTGCAGACATTCCGCTGTGCCACTAAGGGGCTCACACTTCAATTTGTAAAAACGCATGTACTTATTTAAGCTTCAGCCATTTGTTACCTAACTGACTTATAAACCCACTATAGACAACATTAGTTATATTTTTTAGAATTCTACTTTAGCTCTACAAAGCTTTGTTCAGAACTTTAAGTAACTGTCAAAGCTCAAACAGGCTGGTTCAACTACTTTAGAACACAATTTGACAAGACAACTTAATCTTCCTGCCCTAATATTACAATATAGTCTGGGATAATTTTACTTTAAAATCACTATTATAACTGTATCTCACCACAGTTGTATCCAGAGCTTTAACTAATTCTCTTTTTCGTCAAATTACACACAGTCTGGTTCAATTACTTCAGAGAGGATAATTTTTTCTTTGCTCTGTTATTGCAATACAGTCTATGATAATTACATTATATGTACTTTATGACTAAACTCACAATCCTACAGCTTAGATCAATCTAATTATTTATTTGTCTGTTGTGATGGATTCACTATGTATATTTATTTTAATATGAATGTTTAAGTCATTTGGAAATACGTATAACTTATACTGTTAAATCTTTATTGCAAAACTCTCGCTTATTCACTAAAATTGCAGTAGAAGAATCTCGAATGTAAGAATCAACAATGTACTATGTGCGTATGTAAATACTAGCGATTGCCAGTATTGTTAGGCTAACCGAAATTTCTAGAACCTCACTCGCCTAATGCTTATAACCCAATGCGACACGCCAAGAAATAGTATATATTGTTGGTTTGCTACATTTGGTATTCTATAAACTTCGGATTTATAGAATTATATTACTATCGATAATACTTATTAATCGGGAAACTGGAGATGTTTTACCAGGAATTATAGAGATGGAACATTACAAGTCATATAACTTTAGTGGCTTAACTTTGGAAGTTAGTATTTCTATGAAGACATTGAAGAATTTCAGTTGTGAAAAAATCAAGAGAAGAGTTTTACCAAAATGTCAACTCGAAATGTAATTCACAAATCGTGAACTGTGCATAGAAATTCAGTTTCAGATCAGATAAAAGATTTAAAGCTGTTTTTAGGTTTGTAAAACCTTTGTGTATAAATTATTACTAGCAATAACTATTTGTATTAACTCTTGTTGTAGATTGTATTATTATTTATATATTAAAATATATTTGTGTTAATAAAGAAACTTGTATATCAACTTTCTTGTCCAATATCACAAGTTGGATAACCTCTACTTTCACTTAACTTCTAAATCCAAATTACAGTGTAACTCAGTTTCAAGCTATTGGAAATAATAATACGCAATATAATAAATATAAACTAGAAAATTCCAGAAAGTTCAAAAATGGTGCATGAGAAAATGGACACCATAAGACGTGCCAGCTTCAAAGGATTGTGTTCTAGTTTACCTAAATAGTTGCTCAAAAAGCATACCATTCTGAAACAGTGAAAGTTGCCCATAAACTTCCCATAGGAGGTCATTTAGGTGTTAACAAGATATGTGACAAAATATGTTGATTGTTTTATATACTGTCATGATTATTGAAGTTATATAATTATTTGAAAATGTATTATATTTAATGTACTGATCGCAATGTATATATATAATATCTTGGTAAAGAACTATCTAACGCCAATTTTTAATCCTCTAAGAAGAGAAGTGTGACAGATTTACAATTATATATTTATTTTAATATTGATATTTGTTTCAGTTAAATATATATTAAGAAATATATGTAACTTATATCATTAAATCGGTATTCCGAAATTACCGCCTATTCATTAAAGTTGCAGAAGATTCTCGAATGTAAAAAATCAACGATATATGTTTTACGAAATCACTAGTGTGTCTTCAGTATTGTTGAGCCAACTGAAATTCCTGGAACCTCGCCTAAACGTTTATAAACCGACGCACCAAGAGACAATTTATATTGTTGGTTTGCTACAGTTGTTATACTGTAAACCTCATGAACTATAACTATGATTAGTGTTTATTAATCGGGAAACTACAGATATTAGACCAGGAATATTTATACATTTTGTATATTATAAACCGTTTAACTTCAGCGAATTAACTACGGGAATTATTCTTTTTACAAAGTAAATGTATAACTTTAGTTTCGAAAAACTCACACGTGAGTACTGATATCAACTCGAAAGTAATTCGCTCATCGTGAAAAGTGTAAAAAAATATTCAGTTCCAGACCAGATAAGAGATTCAGTATTGTTTGTAAGTCTGTAAAACTTTTTTATATATGTCATCACTTGTGATAACTATTTGTAATAACCATTGTTATAAATTGTATTATTATTTTCTATATTAAAATTTATTTGTGATAATAAAGAAAACTGTGGGTATCAATCTTGTTAGCAGATATCATCAATTGGACACTTCGTTACATTTAATTCACTTATAAATCCCAAACTACAATTTTACTCGGTTTCAAACTATTGGAAATAGCAATAGGTAACATAAATTAGAGACTCGTCTGAGATAATTTATAATAAGATACGTATCTATCGAACGACATTTTAGACGCATATTTATAGCCCAACAGAGGCCTAGAATATTTCACGCACTACAAGATATTGTGGTGTAACAATACACAATAATCACCAGTTTATAACGAGTGTATATCACACAATGTATGATTCTAAAACAAACTTGTAATAATCTATTGTTTCCAAAAGGCAAGTAAATTTAATACTCTCACATTATGTAACTAAGTCATAACTCTCGCTTTAAACTAACAGTTGTGTATGTCTAACGTCACCAGTCCACTTCTGCTCGCTTTCATTTCGGATATAACACGTTTTTCATTTTAAGATAAACTGTTAAAATAGAGTATAGTTTACTCACAGTATGATTTACTTTTAATCATACTTTTCATGATCTTGGACTAAGACTTACTAAAGCGATGCTTTAAATAAATCTCCGCATATAACCGAAGAAAAAGCCAGCTGTCGAAAGTGATATGAGTAGTAACTGGAGTGTGTCAAATTGTAGCATTGGAAGTGCTTCCAAAGGGTCCCCAAAAGTATTCTGTTTCGAGAGTAAATAAAACCAAAATGAGGAGTAATAAATATTTTTATTTCTTGCTCTTCACGTTCATAATGTGTTGGAGTCTACTGGGTGCATGATCCTTCTCATGATTCATGACATACGCACGTTTTACTGACTTCACGACAGTACAAACTGCAACGCTAAAATTCCCTTAAGTGACATCATTTTAGTATCAACTGAATGACTGACTGACAGACACCATACTACTGTATAGAGGTACAAATGGTAAAAACAGGTGAAATTACTGAAACACATTTAAATAACTTTTCAAATAATCTATAAAACTATTTGTTTGTTTGAATTTCGCTCAAAGCTACACGATCACCATCTGCGTTAGCAGTTCCTAATTTAGCAGCGTAAGAATAGATGGAAGGCAGCTAGTCAAAACCACACGCCACCAACGAATAGTGGGATTGAACGTCCTATCATAATACCCCCACAGCTGAAAGAGCGAGCATCTGACGAGGATTCGAACTCGCGATCCTTAGGATATGAGTCGAGCACTCTAACCACCTGACCAATCATTACTAACAGAAAACGACAAAGATAACTTAGCCGTTAGATTAGGAACTGTTCGGCAGTTGTGATTGGTTGTTTGTTTCTTGATAGTGACGCAAATATACTCAAGCGATATATGCTCTAGTCGGGCTTGATATGCTAAAAAAAATGCACTTAGAACTATCCACGGCCAACTCTTGGGATGTTTTTCGTCTCACTAAACAGCGAGGCTTTACTGCCGTTCTCATTACGCAACCACGGCCCTGAGGTGTGGTTTGTTTGTTTGTTTTTTGAATTTCGCACAAAGCTACTCGAGGGCTATCTGCGCTAGCCGTCCCTAATTTAGAAGTGTAAGACTAGAGGGAAGGCAGCTAGTCATCACCACCCACCGCCAACTCTTAAACTACTCTTTTACCAACGAATAGTGGGATTGACCGTCACTTTATAACGCCCCCACGGCTGAAAGGGTGAGCATGTTTGGCACAACGGAAATGCGACCCCCAGATTACGAGTCGCATGCCTAAACACGCTTGGCCATGCCGGACCCCTAAGGTGTGGACTTGAACTTGTTTTCTTTGGAGCATAGATCGGAAAGCCATTATTGGACTACTCTTGGTCACGACGTTACTGAAAACATATTGTGCGTTTCTGTATTTCGGTAATAGGTACTTATGCAAAATATTGCATTTAGGGTTGTTGTTGTTTTGGAATTTCGCACAAAGCTACTCGAGGGCTATCTGTGCTAGCCGTCTCTAATTTAGCAGTGTAAGACTAGAGTGAAGGCAGCTAGTCATCACCACCCACCGCCAACTCTTGGGCTACTCTTTTACCAACGAATAGTGGGATTGACCGTCACATTATACACCCTCACGGCTGGGAGGGCGAGCATGTTTAGCGCGACGCGGGCGCGAACCCACGACCCTCGGATTACGAGTCGCACGCCTTACGCGCTTGGCCATGCCAGGCCTGAAGACTTTGGAAAACGAACCAGAAAATCTCCTATTTTGTCCCCCGGTGGGACCAATGGTAAATCTACGGATTTACAACGCTAAAATCAGGAATTCTAATTCCCCCGGTGGACGCATCAGATAAACCGATATGTTTTTGCTATCAGAAAACATAAAAATAAATATATATGCTAACGTCTGTAACTTAATATACTTATTTATATAAATTTAAATTCGTAAGAGTTCTATAGTTTGGAGGAATCGGTTATATTAGGGAAAAAAGAAATTATGAAATAATTAACGTTAAACAAATAACATAAGTGCACGTAAAAGCTCTTGTAGTTATAATGTTAGTTATTAATCATATTATAAGTTCAGGAAAGTTGTCTTTTTCTTATTAAAATATTTACTGCGCAATATTTTTGAAATGAAGTTGTTACGCTCAACACTTATTTGTTAGGCCTACTCTTCTTAAGCCTACTCTTAAAGAGTAAATGTTACGACAAACAATAATACTTTCTGTTGAATGACAGAAACAAAAACGACCAAACTCTTAGCGGCTTATAATGGTGCTCAACAATATGTTTGTGAAATACTTACAGGTAATCTACTTTGCAATAATTCCCAAACACGAAAAAAGTCTAGCATACACTTGACTTGGTATCAAATACCATTAATAATTTTTACAGTTGAAATATTGCTATGTAGCTTGATACACAGATAAAAGTTAAGTACACTTTCATGTGTTGCTATACATTCTAATAATGCGTAAAGTTATACTGACTTTACTCCACAAGTTGAACTATCCTGGCTAATACGTAAAATATCGATACTTTTACTTGCATTTATACAACTGCAATAGCGCATATCAAAATAACTTACTCTTTTATAATTTGAAAAAAAAAAATTATTATTTATGCCTACAGTTAAAAATCAATTTCCAAATATTTTTATCAGTGGTTTTGTCTCGTCAGTTCCATGATTACTCTATGCATCTGTTAGTGCACTGTTGAACCTAAAGATACCAAATTATTTAGTGAAATGAAACATACTATTCAAATTTGTCTTCTTTCTTTATAACACTCTATGAACGTAACGATTAATTGTAACTAGGCCTTGCCTGGCCAGGTGGGTGAGGCGCTCAACTCGTAATCTGAGGGTCGCAGGTTCGCATCCTTGTCACACCAAACATGCTCGCTCTTTCAGCCGTGGGGGGCGTTACAATGGTATGATTAATCCCACAGTTCGTTGTTAAAATAGTAGCCCAAGAATTAGCGGTGGATGATGATGACTAGCTGCCTCCCCTCTAGTTTTACACTGCTAAATTAGAGACGACCAGCGCAGTGTAACTTTGCGCGAAATTCAAAACAAAACAATTATAAATTATGTACACTTTGTTAAAATATCTTCCATCGACTGGCCTTCAACTCATGCCAAACGTTTTCAATGGGGTTGAGATCGGGTGACTGCGATGGCCACTCCAGAACGCTTATATGGTTCCTCTGCAACCAGGATTGCACATATTTCGATGTGTGCTTAGGGTCATTGTCGTGCTGGAAGATCCAACGACGCCCAAGCCACAAGTTCCGAGCATCATTCTTGATATAAGTGCCTAATATATCAACGTACTCTTCTTTTTTTCATGATTCCGTTGACGCGGTGAAGGCTGCCTACACCACAAGAGCTGAAGGAACCCCATAGCGTGATCGTGTCACCTCCGTGTTTTACTGCAGGGACGGTGTTCTTTGGAAGATTTCGTTCCCTCTTGTTACGGAAAATATAGCGAACAGTATTGTGGCCGAAAAGCTCGATTTTAGTCTCATCTGACCACAAAATACTCTTCCAATAGGTAAAGGGTTTATCTACATGCTATCTTGCATACTTCAATCGTGCTTCTAAATGAACAGGCTTTAAATATGGAGTTCAACGAGGATGGCATACTTTGAACCCAGAAGAACATAACATGTTCATAACTGTAGAGGTGCTTACTTCAACCCAAGTTTCCCTTACTAGTTTCTGTATGTCATTACGTGTTAAACGAGGGTTCCTACTAACTTCTCTGAGAACCTTCTTCGTGGTTCTCTCTGGAATTTTGGTGGGGCGTCCGGAACGAGAGAGGTTAGCAGTTGATCCTGTAAGCTTAAACTTGGCAATTATGCTTTGAATAGTAGACTTCGGCACATTAAATTGTGTAGCAATACCGGAAAGAGACACACAAGACTTGTATTTTACAATAATTCGGTTTTTTTAAATCACTGGACAGTTGTTTCCTGTTCGCCATTATGACCAAGCAGATAATGACGGAGACGGTGCTAAATTGCTGGAAGTACATTTTTTGCTGGCTAAATTCCAATAATTATGAACCCAGTGTCTAGTTCTTGAATGGTATAATGTAGTTTATTCGCCAAACTAAACAAAGTTTTTACAGGAATATCAGTTTTTTTCACACGTTCTGAACTGTACGAACACTTTCTGCTCCTCCTATTTTTGGTTATTTGTCTATAAACAGTTTATTTGTCCTTTAATTTACATAAAAATTTATATAGATGTGTGTTAGTATAATATTTATAATATACTATACGTCTATTAGCCTAATCGTGATACCTTTTAAGCTATGAGCAAAAAAAAAACTACTTGGGACGCAGGGGTACGAACACTTTCTGTCGTAACTGTATACAGTGTTTTTATAAAATTAAAGTATCTCTGTATGTAAATATACAATGCTTTCTAAATGTATTAACATTTCATTATGCAAATTTATTTTCGAAATGCGCTTACAAAACCTAAAGTCAAAAACAAACCTTTTTAAACACAAATGATGTATCCACGTTCAGCAGTAAGTATACGAAACTGCCGGTTTGTTATGTACAACAGAACAAACACAAAGCCACTTCAAGCAGTAGCTTTATCCGTAAAAACAAAAACATAAAAGGCAAAATTAAGTAATCTGCTGCCTGTATCATGTATTTCATTTTGTTTTAGTTGTGTGTACAAATAAGTAGTTGTGTGTCGTACTTAATATTTACCGGACCTGGCATGGCCAAGCGCGTAAGGCGTGCGACTCGTAATCCGAGGGTCGCAGGTTCGCGCCCGCGTCGCGCTAAACATGCTCGCCCTCCCAGCCATGGGGGCGTATAATGTGACGGTCAATCCCTCTATTCGTTGGTAAAAGTGTAGCCCAAGAGTTGGCGGTGGGTGGTGATGACTAGTTGCCTTCCCTCTAGTCTTACACTGCTAAATTAGGGACGGCTAGCACAGATAGCCCTCGAGTAGCTTTGTGCGAAATTCAAAATCAAACAAAACAAAACAAACAAATTTACTGTGTTTTTCAGTATCGTTTACTTAGCTTATCTTCTCAGTAATAATAACACAAAAATAGTATGCGAATGAAAGACGGTTCATGGGTCCATTTATAGCACTAGCTATCCAACAGAATATTTTGTGATAACAAGGTGAACAAACAAACATTTTCGTGACTATAATGTGTTGTACATTTATAAAGTATTTCGAGTTTTATCTCAGCCTTTGTTACCATTTATAACCATAATTATATAATACGTGCAATCGGTAAGTCTTTATGTGTGTGTCTCCTACTTTTATCACGTCACTTGAAATCGATTCCCTGAAAGATTAGTGTTAAAAACGTAAAAGGACCCCTAATCTAACGTGTGTAGAAGGGAGTGAGAGAAAGCATTCATTCAGTTCTGGTTTATAGCTAAGAAAAGAAAAGGTTTTGAAAAGGCCTAACCGTTAGGCTTAAGTTCTCTTATTTAGAAATGGTAATTAAAACAAATCAATTTTAACTATTTTAAACTAGAATGATTGTTTGTTTGTATGTTTGTTTTTGAATTTCGCACAAAGCTACTCGAGGGCTATCTGTGCTAGCCGTCCCTAATTTAGCAGTGTAAGACTAGAGGGAAGGCAACTAGTCATCACCACCCACCGCCAACTCTTGGACTACTCTTTTATTTATTAATAATGGGATTGACCGTCATATTATAACGCCCTTACGGCTGAAAGGGCGAGCATGTTTGGCGCGACGGGGATGCGAACCCGCGACCCTCAGATTACGAGTCGCACGCCTTAATACGCTTGGCCATGCCGGGCCACAAACTAGAATGAGACCAATAAGTTCTCTCATTTCAAAATAGAAATGAGTAAAAGCTTTCAGATCTAATCATCAATGTCCCCTTGTTGACAATTTAATAAAACAGTATTGTATAGTTTCACAGACAAAGAAATAAATCAAAGTACATTTTCACCACAATACTGAAGCTACTATATGTTTGTAAAAGAGTAGTCCCAGAGTTGGCGGTGGGTGGTGACTACTTGCCTTCTCTCTAGTCTTTCGAGTTCCCGTTGCACCAGACATGCTTGCCCTTTCAGCCGTGGGGGCGTTATAAGTGACGGTCAATTCCACTATTCGTTGGTAAAAGTGTAGCCCAAGAGTTGACGGTGGGTGGTGATGACTAGCTGCCTTCCCTCTAGTCTTACACTGCTAAATTAAGGACAGCTAGCTCAGATAGACCTCGTGTAGCTTTGCGCGAAATTCGAACCAAACCAAACCCTCTACTCTTATACTACTAAATTAGGGACGGCTAGCGCAGACAACCCTCGTGTATTTTTGAGCGAAATTCAAAAGACAAACAAACCTTTCTTCGGTGTTATAAAAGTCTAAGTTAAGTAACTGCTACAAGAACCAAAACATTGTCTCTGTACACCGACGTTGGGTCACTGGAGACCAGTTTGAATAATGTTGGTATCGTATCTTTGTCCTGCTAGTTGACGAATTTTTATACAGTAAAGGTTCAACTTTGCACATATTGTAATAATTTTTACATACATAAATTGGCTTTAATAAAGTCATTCATTTTATTTTTAATAGAATGTTTTTATTTGTGGAAAAAAATAACAACATTAAGTTTAGAACATCTCTAATGCACTTATTGAATTCAAAATTAAAGCCTATTATAAAGTTTTCATGAGGCGAGGGACCGTCACGTCATACACAATAATACAGATATAAGTATCAAAACTTCAATTAAAATAAAGTACAGAAAACGTTTCGACCTCCGCAGGTCATCTTCAGACAATTTGCAACTCTCTTTACTTCAAGAGGGAACTTCCTACTAGTCTTACACTACTAAATTAGGTACGGCTAGCGCAGATAGCCATCGAGTATCTTTGCGCGAAATTCAAAAACAAACAAACAAACGATCAAAATGTCTCTTGATACCCTGTGTTTGCAGTTTGATAAAATCGAATTACGTACTTACCGGCTTGGTTTAAGATATTAATAATTCAATTCACTATCAGATTTGTAATTATTGTCTTGAAAATAAAAAAAACTGTAAATGAAAACACATAATTACAGCGACATGTTATTTTGGATATTTTTATATATTAAAAAGTAATTGGACAAACAGCTAATAATAAACTTTCATAACATAAATGGTAATTAATTAATTGTGATGTATACCTGATCCACTGAGTTGGTGTACTCCAAGTGCTGCAGTTGTGATGTTAACTTGATCTAATAAGTTTATGCACTCCAACTGCTGCAATTCTGATGTTAACCTGAACTAATAAAATTATGCACCCTAATTACCACAATTGTAATGTTAACCTGATCTAATAAATTTATGTACTCCAATTTGTGCAATTGTGATGTTAACCTGATCGAATAAAATGATGCACTCCAACTGCTGCAATTGTGATGTTAACCTGATCTAATAAATTTATGTACTCCAACTTGTGCAATTGTGATGTTAACCTGATTGAATAAAATTATGCACTCCAACTGCTGCAATTGTGATGTTAACCTGATCTAGTAAGTTTATGTACACCAACTGGTGCAATTGTGATGTTAACATGATCTAATAAAATTATGTACTCCTACTGCTGGAATTGTAATATTAACCTGATCTAATAAATTTATGTACTCCGACTTGTGCAATTGTGATGTTAACCTGATCGAATAAAATTATGCACTCCAACTGCTGCAATTGTGATGTTAACCTGATCTAATAAATTTATGTACTCCAACTTGTGCAATTGTGATGTTAACCTGATTGAATAAAATTATGCACTCCAACTGCTGCAATTGTGATGTTAACCTGATCTAGTAAGTTTATGTACACCAACTGGTGCAATTGTGATGTTAACATGATCTAATAAAATTATGTACTCCTACTGCTGGAATTGTAATATTAACCTGATCTAATAAATTTATGTACTCCGACTTGTGCAATTGTGATGTTAACCTGATCGAATAAAATTATGCACTCCAACTGCTGCAATTGTGATGTTAACCAGATCTAATAAATTTATGTACTCCAACTTGTGCAATTGTGATGTTAACCTGATTGAATAAAATTATGCACTCCAACTGCTGCAATTGTGATGTTAACCTGATCTAGTAAGTTTATGTACACCAACTGGTGCAATTGTGATGTTAACATGATCTAATAAAATTATGTACTCCTACTGCTGGAATTGTAATATTAATCTGATCTAATAAGTTTATGTACTCCAACAGCTGCAGTTGTTATGTTAACCCGATTTAATAAACTTACGTCTTCCAGCTTATGTAGTTGTAACGTTCATTCATCTCTTCTCGAGATCCACCATGCAATTGAAAAATTATATTTCTTCGTAATAGAAGTCAATTTATTATCTTTTTCCGATGTACACACGTCTATCAAACTAAAGCTGGAGTCTTGTCTTAAGACTAATTTCAATAAGAAAGAGAGACTTTTGTAATCCCAGTATTTGAATTTACGTCCTTGGCTGAAATATAATAAATCTAAAGACACTGCAATGTACTTTCCATTCTGGATTTTTAGAAAAACCTCATCAAGACATTTGAATAAGACGGCTATAGACAGTAACCCAAAACACTAGAAACTAAGAGAGTTTTTGATAGGAACACCATCACACTGACGATATGAAATCTTGGAATATTTTTTCTAAACGTTTCCCTGTAGATGCAGCATGTTCACTAAGAACCAAAATGAAGAAAGCATCACTAGGGACCAGTATGATGCAGCAGAGACATCATGTTTTATATTTGTTACTTGATGTTATATATTTTCGCCTGTTTAAGCCTACTCTTTCGAGGGTACAATCAAACCAATTCTTCATCAAAAAAGGAATTATTTTTCAGGCTATGGAGCATTTTATTCACTAGAATCCAGATGAGACTGAGCGTCTACAAAGTCCATGATGGTAATACTTATGAGTATCTTTATTAAGTCATCTTAAAATGAATAATTCGTGCTAGTGTAAAGTTGTTTGTGAATAATATTTCTAAAAAGGCTTTCTTTCATTTACCTAGACACCACACCTCATTATGGTAAACAAGGCCAATAGTTTCATATAACAGTGGAAATCAGGAAGTAATTTCTTATGGTAGTAGTCTCTGATAAGAGATGATCTGGACTATTTAGTTAACTGGACAATTTTTTTTTGAAAATGACAATCCTTCATTTGAAAATTTGCGTAGCCAAAAATACATGTGTTGTCATATTCTAGTTTGTCATTACATAAGGCTAAAAGAACTTGTAAAATATTTAGCGCCAGAAGCATATTACATATAATGCTTTATAGTAATCCAGAAACAGGTTTCATTTATTGAACGTAGCTCAAAGAGACTCTGTCGCTTCGAAAACTTTAAAAAGCGTATTTTATATTTATGAAACTAATAAACTACAGTCGTTAAGCGTAATAACTTTATCAAAACGAGTAGAAAATTCTAGTCTATCTCAGAACTGCTGGTATAGGTATTAACGCTTCCTTGTTTTGTGACCAATTCTTCTCCACCTATTTGTTTTGTTATTGTCCATATTCTAAACCATCTATTCAGTTTGTCCAACAGTCTTCTCAGACTCCTTCTGAACTCCCAGGTTTCTGTGAATGTAGGAATTTCATCAAGTTGTTGTGTAGCTTCAGATTTTAGGATAACTTTTACAACAGTGCATCCAACGGAGTAAACACCTGTATATACAATTATTTTAGCCAAAATATTTAAATTGTAAGCTTTAGAAATTTACCAAAATACTTTTCTATCCTGTATCTCAGAACAGCTGGTATGGGTACTAACTCTTACTAATAAAGCAGAGAACATTTCGACCTTCTTAGGTCATCTTCAGGTTAAGATGTTCTCTGTTTATGAATAAAAGTGTTAACACCCACACCAGCTATTCTGAGATACATTTTTATTTCAAGTGGGTTTCTCGTCATCAAGAGAATTGTACGAAACTTTTCAGCACAGTCGTTTACGTGAAGTCTACATTAAGTCTTTGGAGTAAGATTGTAACTTTCAGTATGAAACTACACGTAAAACTTCACTGCTCTTTAAACTCTAACTTTTGACTCGTGTCATCCCTTGCTCATTACGGGTGAAATTGTCGTATGGCTTATAAATACCTGATTATGATGATATGAACGTTACATTAGAAACAGTTTATGTTCTCGTGCTAGTTTTAAAATTAAAAGCATAAAAATTGTGAAACTCACGATCAACAGTTTGTAACAGCTCTAAAATATGACAATATGGATGTTAGTTACTCTGAACCTTGCATCCACATTTTAAAATTCAAGTCGTATTGACTAGGAAAGATCGAGTACTGGATTTTAAATACTGGATTTCATTTGTTTGTCTTCTAAATTTTGCGCAGGGCTGCACGAAGGCTATCTGCGATAACCGTCCCTAATTTAGAAATGTAAGACTAGAGGAAAAGAAGCTACTCATCACGATCCACCGCCAACTCTTGAGCTACTATTTTACTAACAAATAGTGGGATTGCCCGTAATGTTGTAACGCCCCCACGGCTGAGAGGTCGAGCATGTTTGGTGCGACCGGGAATCAAACTCACGACCCTCGGATTACGATTCAAACGTCTTAAACCACCTGGCAACGCCGGGCTGAAAAACAAAGAATCATAAAGATGCATTAATTAATTAATTAATGTATAATGGAAGTGTATACTACTAACCTTGTTATTATTTAATAAAAGTTATCCACTAGTTAAATAACAGATATTTATAACTGTAAAGACAAAGACATTTTACTAGAAATTTCAGGCAGAACGAAAACAATCGAGAAAGATTACACATTATATTTAAAAAACAACACTCATTCTTATAATAAGAAGTGGTGCATGCAAGCTTTAAATAAACATTTATTTAAATGTTGTAAGCTGTATTTTTAATGTTATAATTGAGTGTTAGCTGGAGAAAGATAATGATGTAATACCAGAAGGTGTATTTGTTTGCTTATGTGATTTCGCGCTAAGCTACTCGAGGGCTACCCCGTCCCTACTTTAGAAGCGATGAACTAGAAGTTAATTCTAGTAATTTATAATGCTAATATCCTACAAATTTCTTTAGCTGATCTTTATTTTTGAATATTATAAATATGCCAGCTACACAGATAAGGTAAATAGGCTGTTTGAACTCTGTGAGATAATCCGTAAGTCATCTATTATGATAAAAACACACTACAGGCTAGACCTCTTGGTGACGTCATCTATCTGTTCGTAAACTGAACGTGAAATCTTCTACTGACTATTTAATATTCACGTTTCACGACACGTACAGCCTGTCTAGTTTTGTAATGCTGTATCACATGCTTTACGCACATTTTGACTGGTTTCAAGGTTTAATTTCAGCTGATAAACATGTTAAGACGAGTAATAGTAACTAACACACTTATCAGCATTACGTATGTTTATCTGTACACTATTTTAAAACATCTGCTGTGCCCACCGAGAGGAATCGGACCCCTGATTTTAGCGTTGTAAATCCGTAGACTTACCGCTGTATTAGCGGGGGGCAATAAGAGCGAGTTTTAACCTAACAATATATGTACAAAATACCACTCACCTAAAACTTACACTGATAAGCATATTAACAAATTCCACAGTTAAAACTCACAGTTACGCCCGTTAAAGTGTTGCACAGCTGAAACTCATTGTTACGTCCGTTAAGACCCGAAACTCACAGTTACGCCCGTTAAAGTGTTGCACAGCTGAAACTCAGTTACGCTCGTTAAGGTGTTGCCAAGCTGAAACTCACAGTTACGCTCGTTAAGGTGTTGCCACGCTGAAACTCACAGTTACGCTCGTTAAGGTGTTGCCAAGCTGAAACTCAGTTACGCTCGTTAAGGTGTTGCCAAGCTGAAACTCACAGTTACGCTCGTTAAGGTGTTGCCAAGCTGAAACTCAGTTACGCTCGTTAAGGTGTTGCACACCTGAAACTTACACTTACGCCCCTTAAAGTATTGCACAGCTTAAAATCAGTCCTGAGGAGGACAATGAAGAAGGACAAACTATCAGAATATATTGATAGTTTTTAAGGAAGAGCTACTCAGATCTGACGCTGTTCATAAACCATTAATAAAACTTATCTACAAATAGTTCAAGCTGTTTAATACAATGATACAATTATCAGAAATATAGCAGCGAGTAATGAATTCGTTATGCAGTATTTATTTAAGTCAACTTTATAACTCTAAGAGAAGAATGAGGTTTTCCCATTTCTATGGGTATAAAACACCGATAAACAACTACACCTTTTCATGACGTCAACAACAGACGTTTTGTTTGTTAAATGACACCTTAGTCACACCCCTGTTTTGTTTTTACAGTGTATTTATGTTTATTTTATATCGGTATTTATTCAATAGGAAACGTTTCATCGAACTAAACGAAAGTTACAAAGGTATTAAAGAAAATAATGGATTTAGATGCGGGGCTTAAAACAGAATTTACTAACTAGTTATTGATCCGTTGGTCTCAAAGTTCACCTTTTATGGGTTTCCATCCAGAGCAGCTGTCATGAGTTCGTTTCATCATCCTTTAACTTTTTCTCAAACTGTTTAGTAGTTTCCACCACGTATTCCGCACAAACAAAAACTTGTTTATTTTATTTATCGTCACTTGATGACCAACTCACAAAGTAGATTATTTATTGCGCTTTTACATCTTTCTTAATATTGTCGTATTAATGTAATTATAGCTGAACTTAATAAACAACCAAAATTAAAGATGCAATTATATCACCGAAAAATGTGTCGAGATATTCTTCACATTACGATCACATTACTTTTACTGTGATGTAGTCACATCCTTCCACTCACTGTAATCGTAAGTAAAAATTTGCAGTTTCTGTGATACAATTATTATTTTACACTTTCTCTAATTCAGTCATAAAATTACTTCGGCTGTGGCATAATCATACATAAAAGAATAAACATGTGTTTCGTATCTCACAGGATAGACTTACGTTTCTAAAATAGAGCCTTATCCAAAAAGAATACTTAACAAATATATAATGTTCCTGCGATCTTTTACCTTAAAGCTTTATAAATATATATATGTTTTAAGCTCCCTCTGTGTGTGAAATTATGTAACATTTAATATTGCTTTAAATTTATTAATAAAATAATTATCATAAAATACGTTTTTATTATTGTTACAAGAATACGAAATAGAAATGTTTGGAGAAATGGTTGTTCTGCAATATAATACCTTCAACCATTACAGTTATTAATATGTTTGTTTAAACGTAATGGGATATTATTTGCATTTTTGATGGCAGATTTCTGTAAATTTATTCTTCAACGTAAGTTTTTTGTTTCTCCGCGAATACTTACTCACAATAAATACAAGATAATACAAGTAAATCTAGAGTTTATAAAAATATTTTCTCTTCATTAGAGCCAGTAATACGTTTAGTGTTGTGTAACATGGCCTTTGCTTTGGCCCCCCAGTGGCTCGGCGGTATGTCTGCGGACTTACAACGATAAAAACCGGGTTTCGATACCCGTGGTGGGCAGAGCATAGATAGCCCATTGTGTAGCTTTGTGCTTAATTCAAAACAACAACAACAACAACAGCCTTTGCTTTATATTTGTGAATAACGATAACATATAAACTTTGGGTCGTCTTCCTGACAATATTATTTACATATTTTCAAAATTAGCTTATAAAGTTATTTTTTAAATATTTTCCGTTTCCTTTCGGGTATCATTATAATTGATTTCTACACCAGGGCAATGGGTTGGTTATTTTATATTATCTGATTGGTTGATCTCTACTTGTGCATTTTACAGTTAAATATTAAAATCAAGTAGGAATGATGATCTATGTATAACTATATCACCCTGCGAATTATCTATGTATAGCTGTATCACCCTATGAATGATCTATGTATAGTTGTATCATCCTATGAATGATCTATGTGTAGCTGTATCATCCTATGAATGATCTATGTATAGTTGTATCATTCTATGAATGATTTATGTATAGCTGTATCATCCTATGAATGATCTATATATAGCTGCATCATCCTATGAGTGATCTATATATAGCTGCATAATCCTATGAATGGTCTATGTATAGCTGCATCATCCTATGAGTGATCTGTGTATAGTTGTATCATCCTATGAATGATCTATATATAGCTGCATAATCCTATGAATGGTCTATGTATAGCTGCATCATCTTATGAGTGATCTGTGTATAGTTGTATCATCCTATGAATGATCTATATATAGCTGCATCATCCTATGAATGGTCTATACACAGTTGTATCATCCTATGAGTAATCTATATATAGTTGTATCATCTATGTATAGTTGTATCATCCTATGAATGATCTATGTATAGCTGTATCATCCTATGAATGATCTATCTATAGTTGTATCATCCTATGAATGATCTATGTATAGTTGTATCATCCTATGAATGATCTATGTATAGTTGTATCATCCTATGAATGATCTATGTGTAGCTGTATCATCCTATGAATGATCTATGTATAGTTGTATCATCCTATGAATGATCTATGTATAGCTGTATCATCCTATGAATGATCTATGTATAGTTGTATCATCCTATGAATGATCTATGTATAGTTGTATCATCCTATGAATGATCTATGTATAGCTGTATCATCCTATGAATGATCTATGTATAGCTGTATCATCCTATGAATGATCTATGTATAGTTGTATCATCCAATGAATGATCTATGTATAGTTGTATCATCCTATGAATGATCTATGTATAGCTGTATCATCCTATGAATGATCTATGTATAGCTGTATCATCCCTATATTCTTGGTTGCATTATTTTTGACACTGCCACACCTTCATCAATTCACATTTGTTATACTTGTTACCTTTATTTAAAATGTAACAAATACCTAACTCAATGTTTAAACCTTTACTTATCAGGTCTTTATTGAAACGTAGGTGTAATAACCCTGGGTATCAATCTAAAAACTATTCAGTAGTTTGTATTTAATACCTAGTTAAAGAGAAACATCTAATGACATTAAAGTAACATTTTAATAATACAAGTATATCACAGGAAACCTGCCTTCACTTCTTGAATTAATTAACTTTTATTTCAGTACTTCATAGTTCATTTTAACAATAAAAATAATTATTACAACTATAGTGGAACGTAGCACAAAACACTGTAGATACGTAAATACACAACTGATTAGTTCACATAATTACTTTGAAAGTATACACTTATCGACTGAAGGGCAACATTTGAAACGAAAAATAGCTATTGATACAAATCATTACACACTTACTATAGCATAATGCACTAGCTGTTTCCGTTCATAGCTAATAACGGCTCTTCCCTCCTTAGCGACTCAGTCTGAAGGCTATAACGTTGAAAATGGGATTTCGATACCCGAGAGGAACAAAGAACAGACAATCTATACTGCAGCTTTGTGCATAACAACAAAAGAACAAAGGAATAAATAAAGTCACTAATAAATAGTATTTGTGTATACTTCCACTAATTTTAATAAACTACATCATCTGTACTGGTCAAAAAACAATTGTTTGACGTATCGTGTTACTTATAGTATTAAAAATAAAATGCTGGCTAACAATAACAAGGAAACAGTCTCAACTCTGGCACCAATCGAAACGCAGGTCTTGACTTACCATGATACTGAAACCAGTTGAAATAGAAGCGTTGATGCTAAGCTACCAAAACTGCCTTGTTTCTGGCACCAGCCGAAATATAAGCCTAAATGTACTTTATTACCATGTAGGAATCGAAATATGAATGTCTCTGCTAATAATAGCCAGTAGGTCAGCGATATACATGTAGAATTACAACGCTATACACGGGTTTAGAGATACCCGTGGTGGGTGGAGCACAGATAGTCTGTTGTGTAGATTTGTACTTAATTAAAAAGAAACAAATAAATATTTTCCAGAATAAAAAAACGGCAAATATTATATGCCTCTAGAACATGTTTGCAGAATGTCACTCACTTGTGGTCTCAGAGTGTTCAGTACTCCCAGTCTTCATCATGCAATAAAAGTGGTAAAGTAGACTGTCTTCTTAATGATATTCAAATGTGACGACGGGGAATTCGACTTTAGAAAACAAAGTTTAGAAATGACTCGAACGAGTAATGAGAAAGCTTTATTACAAATAACACGTATACAACATTTCAACAAGCGTTTGTGGTCATTAGGTGCCTTTGTGGCTATCAGGTACCTTTGATGTCATCAGGTACCTTTGTAGCCATCAGATACCTTTCGTATTAAACGTTGGAATTCAGCAGTTTCTTTTACATAGATATTTTTATCAGTCAGATAGCATATTAGTCTATACACGTGTAAAATTATAGGTGTGATTTCACAAGTTTGGTTTACATAAATGTATTTATCAGTCAAATAGAAAATTGGATTTCAGTAAACTGGTTTGTAATCTATAGTCAGTAGACTCTATATATAGAGATTACGAAATATAATACAAATATTTACTCAACAAAATCAATGTTAACTAAGAGTTTTACTTTAAAACATGATTGCCACTCACTTTCAATTATTTGTGTATCCAACAAGTCCAAAAACAAGGCACGAAACCTCTAAACCTTTTTGACTTGACCATGATATTATGATAAACAAACTGAATATCGAAAGCCTCGAAAACTAATTTATCACTAAAGTCAGTTTAAACCTAAATCTATTTTCTGCGTTCCTGACAGTGTAAGATGTCATTACTTAGTCGTAGTAATTTAAAATAATAATAATAATTATAGTGCAAACGAGAAACGATGTTATTATAACATCTTGAAGCTATCTTTATTGCAAAAAAAACCTTAAGTACAGGGTGAAATCAGAATTACAGGCAATGAATAGATGAAAATTAGATGACTGTGGCATGTACAATGCTCAATGCTTTGTGCACTATACAATCGGCGATTTTAAGACAATTCTTATATTACGTATGAAAGAGTAAAAGATTTTATTACACCTATTCAAAGAACACTTTAACATTCATTCAGGAGGAAACGTCACAAAGAAATAATAAAAAGCATTTTAAAAACGTGAACTGATGTTGAGATGGTAGTGTATAAAAGAACGAAAACAAGAATATAGAGATGATATAGTTATGCATAGATTATAACTACATGACTTTCAACATTAAAACTTAATTTTATGCTGTAAAATGCATACCTGTCTTTAATATTATTGTCGTCGGAACTTTCTGGCTTTCGATATTCAGTTTGTTTATCATAATATCATAGTCAAGTCAAAGTACGCATCAGTGTAGTGCAACTGAGAGCATAGGGCTGACGTGCAAAGAAAACCAAGTTGAGTCAAAACATGTCTTGATAATTACAGACTCTAGATACGAGGTCGGTCAAATAGACAAACCTCGTAACTATTTTATACTCGTACATTTAACAGTGTAACATTAAACTATAATATTGGAAATCATGTAGATATGATCCATGTATAGCTGTATCATACCTATGTTTTTGCTTGCAATATTTTTGGCACAGCCATTTTAACATCATTTACATTTACAAAATGTTTTACTAGAAACCTAGTTTCGATACACCCGTGGTGGGCAGGACACAGAAAGTTCGTTGTATAGCTTTGTTCTCAACTTCGAATAAATTAAAATGATTTTTTTTTATTTCAAGTAGATTCATTTATTACTCATTCAACTTAAAGTTGGGTTTCAGCAAGTTGTTTAAATTCTTCGTATCTATCAGTGAAGTTGGAGGTTAGATTTCAATGTTATATAAGCATATTTCCCAACTAAATTAAAGGTTGATTCTAAGAAGGTTGTTTTATACGGATGTCTGTGTTCGTCTAATGTTATGTTGGATTTCAATAGTGTGTTTCACGTAAATGTTTTATTAGTGAAACAGATGGCTGGATTAAAACAAATAGTTTTATATTCGTTTTTTGTTGAGTTTTTGTGAAAAGCTAGATTTCACAAAGCTGTTTTAATTAGATATATTTGTCAGTCAAATGAAAGGTTGAATTTCAATAAGTTTCTTCTTGCAGATTTATTTATGAAAACAAAATTTCAGCAGACAGTTTAATATAGATGTGTTTATCCATAAAATAAACGTGTAGGTTTCAGCAAGTTCATTTATATAAATATAATTATTACTGAAGGCAAAAATGATTGGAACTTATCAAACAGTTGTACATTGATATGTTTACTAACGAAATAAAAAGTTATTTTTCAGCAATTTATTTTACGTAGATCTATTTATCAGCGAATTTGAAGGTTGGATTTCATCAGATTATTTTATCCAGACGTTTATATCCAGGTCCGTTTTTGTCGTATCGTAAATATCGAACAAAATTGTTTAAGTATATGCTCATTGTTCAGTTGTTTATTCTATCAGTTATACAGGACTTTCTCAGTAAATCATTTTTATATATCGTACATATTCTTACAAATAAAAATTTGAAAATGTGTTATCGTTGTTAATATCTCTATATATTCAACCTACTTGTGGGTGAGTGTTGTCTCTATATACTCAACCTACTTGTGGGTGAGTGTTGTCTCTATATATTCAACCTACTTGTGGGTGAGTGTTGTCTCTATATACTCAACCTACTTGTGGGTGAGTGTTGTCTCTATATATTCAACCTACTTGTGGGTGAGTGTTGTCTCTATATATTCAGCCTACTTGGGGGTGAGTGTTGTCTCTATATATTCAACCTACTTGTGGGTGAGTGTTGTCTCTATATATTCAGCCTACTTGGGGGTGAGTGTTGTCTCTATATATTCAACCTACTTGTGGGTGAGTGTTGTCTCTATATACTCAACCTACTTGTGGGTGAGTGTTGTCTCTATATACTCAACCCACTTGTGGGTGAGTGTTGTCTCTATATATTCAGCCTACTTGTGGGTGAGTGTTGTCTCTATATATTCAGCCTACTTGGGGGTGAGTGTTGTCTCTATATATTCAACCTACTTGTGGGTGAGTGTTGTCTCTATATATTCAGCCTACTTGTGGGTGAGTGTTGTCTATATATATTCAACCTACTTGTGGGTGAGTGTTGTCTCTATTTATTAAACCTACTTGTGGGTGAGTGTTGTTCCGCAAGACGTGAGAAAAACACAACTTGGTAAATAATAATAAAAACTAGGTCAACACTTTTAGATGAATACTGGAACAACAAATATTTAATTCACAATCGTTGAGTCTTTTGTTTTTATCTTTCTGTGATCGAACATTTGTGTTTAAAAATTAGGTGTTTACTCAGATCAAAGCTTCAAAGTTTCTTTTGCCTCATAACGTTATTATCTAAATGCCTTATAACTAGAAAAAAATTCCTTGAGGAACATTCAACTGTTATTTGACTATAAAATATACGCAAATATATTTTTCTTACTGTTTTGAGCTGAGTTTCAATAGTAATACATTGACTGTAATAATAATATATATATATATTAGTTTTTCATACGTTATTATATTATATACTTTCTCCCCAAGCATTTGTACAAAAATCCTATTTGTTGTTCTACAGTGGATTCCACTATACCTATTTTTAGCAGTCTATTAAGCAAAAGGAGAGTACTGTTCACTCCACAACAACAAGGGATAAAAATGTTATACAGTATCAGAAAAGTTAGTTACGAAACCGATACTCGACGAATACAAATAACTGCTTCAAGTTACGCAGAACACAGTAACGTTAATGTCAAGGGAAGAGCTCAAGTCGAAAACTAAGTGGATATTGAAAGTATCTATTCTGAAGTTATTCGTGCATTATCAGGTCAGGAATACTCGCGAGAACGTGAATGTTAGAGAAGATTAGAAAAGAAAAAAAAAAAGTCTTAGGGACGCAAAATCACCCACATGAGAGGAATAAGACGTACAAGACTAAAGATCTTGCGTCAGTTTACTACGAAAAACGAACTTGAGATTTTCAAACTAGGAATGGGTTAGATGTACAGTTTTGTGAATCAATGTGTCTAATAAACCAAATGGATAAAGTCCAAACTTTTCAATCGTACCAACTTCCTTTCAACGAGTATTAAATAAGACAGAATAAAGTCGAAAAGTAAGTTACAGAAACACATATAATCTAACGTTGTTTAAGATCCTTATTGATTATGAGAAGGCAAAACCTCTTCGAATAAGTATGCTTTTCTGTTAACAAAGTTCGAAACTGAAAGAATAATAAACGCGACAGTAAGTGCAAGTTGAATACAGTAATGTCTTACAGCTACCAAAAGAACTGTAGAAACGGGTGTTTAAATGGGAAGCCGTGTAACAGTAATGTCTTACAGCTACCAAAAGAACTGTAGAAACGGGTGTTTAAATGGGAAGCCGTGTAACAGTAATGTCTTACAGCTACCAAAAGAACTGTAGAAACGGGTGTTTAAATGGGAAGCCGTGTAACAGTAATGTCTTACAGCTACCAAAAGAACTGTAGAAACGGGTGTTTAAATGGGAAGCCGTGTAACAGTAATGTCTTACAGCTACCAAAAGAACTGTAGAAACGGGTGTTTAAATGGGAAGCCGTGTAACAGTAATGTCTTACAGCTACCAAAAGAACTGTAGAAACGGGTGTTTAAATGGGAAGCCGTGTAACAGTAATGTCTTACAGCTACCAAAAGAACTGTAGAAACGGGTGTTTAAATGGGAAGCCGTGTAACAGTAATGTCTTACAGCTACCAAAAGAACTGTAGAAACGGGTGTTTAAATGGGAAGCCGTGTAACAGTAATGTCTTACAGCTACCAAAAGAACTGTAGAAACGGGTGTTTAAATGGGAAGCCGTGTAACAGTAATGTCTTACAGCTACCAAAAGAACTGTAGAAACGGGTGTTTAAATGGGAAGCCGTGTAACAGTAATGTCTTACAGCTACCAAAAGAACTGTAGAAACGGGTGTTTAAATGGGAAGCCGTGTAACAGTAATGTCTTACAGCTACCAAAAGAACTGTAGAAACGGGTGTTTAAATGGGAAGCCGTGTAACAGTAACGTCTTACAGCTACCAAAAGAACTGTAGAAACGGGTGTTTAAATGGGAAGCTGATTAACAGTAATGTCTTACAGCTACCAAAAGAACTGTAGAAACGGGTGTTTAAATGGGAAGCCGTGTACAGAAGGTAAACTTTTCACTTTTGAATTTCAAAGGTAGGATAAAAAATTTCAATAAGATATAACTACAGATAATAATGATTTAAAACCCAGAGAATGATGGATACTTTTTATTCCCAGTGTGTGGGATATCGGGTTCGATACCCTTTCACCAAACACGCTCGCCCTTTCTGCCGTGAGGGCGTTATAAAGTTAAAGTCAATCCCCCTTACTATTCCATGGTAAAAAGAGTAGCCCAAGAGCTTGACTAGCTGCCCTCCCTCTAGTCTCTCACTGCAGATAGCCATCTAGTGGCCTTATGCGAAATTCACATGAAGTCAAACAACTCCCTTTAAAAAGCCCACAGGGTAATTATTTAAAAGTTTCACGGTTCAGTGCGTCATATCTTATGAAGGTATAACATAGAAAGACGAAATTACATCCACAGTGTATAATGAAAGACAATTTGTTGAATAAGATAATATAATTTCTTCTTTACATTGAATATACTATAAACCAGTTATTCGAAAGTTATTACTGAAATAACTGTTGAAGGTTAGTAAAGAACACTCTATTAATTTAAAATAGAAAAAGCAGTTACATAATTACTATAATATAGTCAGAAGTAAAATGCTTAAAGCTTAGAATAATACACTGATTGTACATGCATTACGAAACATTTACAAAGTCAAAGAGACATTAGTTCAAAATCCTTCTGCTTATTCTCAGCTCTGAATAGCGGTAAATCTATGCATTTACAACGCTAAAATGAGCGGTTCGATTCCCCTCGGTGGAGTCAGCAGACAGCCTGATGTGGGTTTGCTATAGTAAAACACACACACACACGCATCTTCAGGCCTACAGATAATGTATTTTTAATATCATTTTCTGCTTAGTCTATTTTTCTTATGGTCTTCTTTCTTATATCATCATTGTTAGCCCTCTGTAAAATTTAAAGCATGTCCATTTAAAGCTGAAATCTTTTCTTCATAAATTGGTAGACGTTAAATATATGTTTAATATTTCATACTCTAGATGCTACTGAAATATTTCAAACAGCCAGTTCCAGATTACTTAACATTCACACTTATATCCATAGTGTTACACACTGGCCACCAAGGCCAGTAAAAAGGCAAAGTTCTCTGAAGTTATTTTTATCCACTCCTTAAAACTGGCCCGGCATGACCAGGTGGTTCGGGCGTTCGACTCGCAATCTGAGGGTCACGGTTTCGAATCCCCGTCACACCAAACATGCTCGCCCTTTCAGCCGTGGGAGATTCTAATGTGACGGTCAATCTCACTGCAGTTAAAACGTGTTCATCTTAATTTCTGAGTTTTATAGTGTTGGTGTTACCAAATACATTCTGTCCTCTCCTTCAGGTAGATCAGTTGCTTGTTTTGATTTTTGATTGTAGGACACGATGACCAATGGTTTGGTCATTACTTTCAGCAGTGGTCAACTTTATTCATACCATCTCCGACCACATGCTAAGCGTGTAGTAAAAGCAGGAGTTATGTTCAGGAAGAAATCAGCATAAATTATCTGCTGATCTAGATGCACCGAAAGGTTACTTTTCCGAGTCATTATCTACAGACAAGACATCACCATCCTTCACACTAGGAAGTGTTTGTAGTCCAAACCCAGGCAAGCAGAAGACCTTGATCATGTTGTATGAGTTATCAGGCATCACATGTGAAACTACTCCCGGTATGACCTGCTAGTTAAAGCGGTCGACTCGTAATTTGAGGATTGCGAGTTCGAATTCCCATCACACCAAAAATGCTAGCCCCTTCAACCATGGGGGCATTATAATATTACGGTCAATCCCACTATTGGCAGTAGATGGTGATGACTAGATCTTTTCTTTCTAGTTTTACACTGCTAAATTAGGGACGGCTGGCGCAGATAGCCCTCGTGTAGCTTTGCGTGAAACTAAAACACACACAAACTTATTAAAACTTACAAACGTCCCTGCCCCAAAGTTTTTCTGTGTTATATTACAGAACGTTTTCGTTCAATAGCTGTAAATTTCACGTATGCTTATTATTTCAAACTATTGGTAATATTTATGTAGTTTGTTTAATGATTTCAATACTTAATGGATGGTATTAAATATGCCTTATTTTTATCTTATGATGCAACCAAACCCCAGAACGATCCAGCCAGTGAAATGTGTTGGAAACTCAAACTCGTTCATTAGTATTCATAACCATCAGGTAACATTTCAATATTAAAGAAGCCCTAATGTAGAATATTTAGAATATAATCAGTACACAAATGATGCTGTCGTTCCTACATGGTTAATTATCATTCCGTCATAACTGACATAGCACTTGATCTCACCTTTATTGTCTTGTTGTTTATTTGTTAAAGATTTTGGAAATCACATGGCGAACGTGTAATACACTATTGTTACATGACGTAGTCAAGAGAGATTTATTGTGTTCATTTACTGTAAAAATTTTAACAAGGAACTTATTACAAAATATATTTATAATTTATTAAGGGTCTCGGAAAATATATCTGTATTCAAGTTACGTTCTCCTGACCCTCTTTCATTTTTTCAAGCTTCTTTATTTTTGTCTTGTTTGTTTGTTTTCTAATTTCGCGCAAAGCTACACGAGGGCTATCTGCGCTAGCCGTCCCTAATTTAGTAGTGTAAGACTAGAGGGAAGGCAGCTAGTCATCACGATCCACTACTAACTCTTCGGCTACCCTTCTACCAACGAATAGTGGTATTGACCGTCACATTATAACACCCCTACGGCTGAAAGGGCGAGTATGTTTGGTGTGAAGGGAATTCGAAACTGCGACCCTCAGATTACGACTAGAGCGCCTTAACCACCTGGTCATACCGGGCCTTTTGATATGTTTATAATTGATAAGTTGTGACAATGAAAATATTTAATGACTTAATGAATTTAGTAGGTCAATATTCAAATTACAGACTTTTTAATGTCATTCATTACTGGTAGAATCTACACGTTACATTGTATAATTTTACGTTTTTGTTAATAACTTGCTTCAAGAATGTGAAATCACTTATTTTCTATGGGAAACACATAAATTATAACAGCAGTAACCGGTGAACCTGAACACAATATACTGAAGATACTTTTGTTTAAATGTTATCTACAACTCACTTGCGCAGATAGCCCTTGAGTAGCTTTGCGCGAGATTCAAAACAAAACAACACACCTGCTATTAATCTGTAACAGACAAACTCATGGACCCAAACGTAACACAGAAAACATAGGTAACTAAAAAGCCAATATGATTATATGTACTGCAACGAAAATTCTGTTTAAATGAGGAAATGTCTGGAGCAGGAGTTAAAACACAATTAGATTTACACATATTCCAATCTTACTAAATCTCATCTTAATAGAAATGAATAAAAACAAACCTATAACCCGAATGCTTTCGAAAAGTGGACCTTTCGTCTTTAGTTCGCCCCTGGAGAAGAAAGGTTATAGCGTTTTCAGTCATTTCCAGCAAAACTTCTTGAACATATGTGTTTTTTATAATATCACTGTAACACATAGACTTTTCTTAATAATCTTAAAAAAAAACATATATTTGAACCCAAGAAATCAAAAATAGGAGGAGTGGGGTTGTATGACCATAAATAATGACCTGAGAGCTAAATCATAATAAGTTCAAAACCGTGAAGTGTGGCATTCGACTTTCGCACGCTTTAACCCACTTGGCAATGCCAGGCCCAGCAAAAAGAACACATGGAATTTAACCAACTAGCTAGTAAAACATCCTACAAACATGTTCGTCTTTTCAGCCGTGAGGGCGTTATAATGTGACGATCAATCACATTATTCGTTGGCAGTGGGTGGTGGTGACTAGCTGCCTTCCCTCTAGTCTTTCACTGCTAACTTAGAGACGGCTAGCATGTTTTGTAGGACCGGGATTCGAACCCGTGGTCCTCGGATTACGAGTCGAATGCCTTAACAACCTGGCCATGCCGGGCCGACATTTTAATTAAATCGCCCGTGAGATAACGTCTTAAACTGGTATAATAAAGTTCAGTCATAGCAAGTCTTGCTATACTCAAATTAATAATTTAAACTATACTGTTTAACTCAGTTTTCAGCAAGTATGATAAACTTCAACTCACAGTTAACAAGATGCCTTGAAGTAAAATCTTAACAGTTTCTGTTTAGATTACCACTGCTGGTCTCATATTGTCCTTATTATGCGCACTCTTGGTAACAATGGAAACTCAGTCCATCCTTACTTGATTTACACTGGATTATGATAAAGTTAAATTGTTATAATATCATCATTGTAAACTCTTGGTCAATAAAGAATTTAATATAGAGGGCGTATTATACTAGTATGATACATATTTAGGTTCACATCAACTAAACATAAAGTAATACGATAAAGACTAGGTAAGTCTCTACACTATCAATCACTAAGTAATAAATAAAAATTAGTATAGAGGGCGTGTTATACTAGTATGATACATTTGTTTGTTTTGTTTTTTTGGAATTTCGCACAAAGCTACTCGAGGGCTATCTGTGCTAGCCGTCCCTAATTTAGCAGTATAAGACTAGAGGGAAGGCAGCTAGTCATCACCACCCACCGCCAACTCTTGGGCTACTCTTTTACCAACGAAAAGTGGGATTGACCGTCACTTTATAACGCCCCCACGGCTGGGAGGGCGAGCATGTTTAGCGCGACGCGGGCGCGAACCCGCGACCCTCGGATTACGAGTCGCACGCCTTACGCGCTTCGTATGATACATATTTAGGTTCACATCAACTAAACATAAAGTAATACGATAAAGACTAGGTAAGACTCTACACTATCAATTACTAAGTAATAAATACAAATTAATATAGAGGGCGTGTTATACTAGTATGATAAATATTTAGGTTCACATCAACTAAACATAAGTTTATATCATAATTTTGAATTACAAACCTTCCTGTGTTGCACTTTTTGTAACGACTGTCTCATAATTATTTCTTGGACTATATGTATCACGTTCCGTTCTACTTCCTTTCTTAAGGTTAGGGGCGCTCCACTCGCAACCTGAGAGTAGTGGGTTCGAATCCCAGTCACACTAAACATGCTCGCCCTTTCAACCGTGGGGGCGTTATGTAAATGTCACTCTCACTATTCGTTGGTAAAAGAGTAGTCCAAGCGTTGGCAGTGGATGGTGTTGACTAGTTTTCTTCCCTCCAATTTTACACTGCTAAATTAGTGACAACTAGTGGAGATAGCTTTGCGCAAAATTCAAAACAAACAAATCTTTCCTTAAAGCCTTTTAGAAAATAATATTAAAACGTTTACTTGGCCGTAGTTGACTTTTTCCCATCACGAAAGAATAATATGGCTGCATAAAAGTTTCGCTTGCTTGTGACTTTAAGACTTTAAACCCAATGCTCCTAGACGTCCTTTAATGCGATAATAAACACATCATATAAATCCTGTTCCTAGAAAAGAAATGTTGTAACTATCCAAAGCTATGAGTACTGATTGGATTTTTATATTTTTAACTTCTGAAAGCAAGTCTTCAGGCTTGTTCTTTTGAGCATAATTGTTTATTGAGTTTCAGAATTGTTGTTGTGTATTCCTGAAACGGTAAAGAAAATCGCATTAGTCCTTCTCCATGAGGACCTGGAATACAAAAACGAAAAATTATAACGATTACAAGAAAGTATTATATCAATAGTCATAGGAAAACTTTGAATCTATAAATTTTAAGAGAAATCAAAGGAAAATTCGAATGAAATAATAAACTAGTTCTGCCATATTAAATAAAATTAACCATTTTAAGTTATTTCATTCATTGGGCAAGTTCAATTTAAAACTTTTTTTAAAAAAAATTTGATTAAAACTACTAAATACAGTGCAACCCTTTTATCTGGTCAGTTGTTAGCCTAAGCAATTAATGGCCGCATAGAGGGGTGGCCCTATTACCTAGGCTGTCATTGTATGGGGCACCTCTGGGTGCAGACTGAGGCCTCAAAGATACAGTACATACCCCTAATACTTACCTGAGGCCTCAAAGATACAGTACATACCCCTAATACTTACCTGAGGCCTCAAAGATACAGTACTTACCCCTAATACTTACCTTTCTATGATACATAGCGCTGAAACATCATTCGTGTGGCTTTGCGCGAAGTTCAAAAAGAAACAAACCATCGCTTGCTTTAACATTGTAGTATTAAAAATAGTGAATATAACGGTAAGAAGTATTGATGTGTTTCAATATATCTAGAAAACAAGAAGGTGTCCTCAATGGCTGGTACTCGAAATTCTTTTAGGTGGGGTCAGAGGAAATTAATCTGTGAGATCTTTTCTCTTTCTGTTGTATTAGGTATATATTTGTGCACAAGCAACACCTCGCGCAAGGCGCACGCGCACTCGATTTAATTTTATAACTCATTAAGCCTTCTTCCAGCATACCCTCAAATTAAAATTGTTTTAGGCAGGAATATAATAAATTAATCTATGAGACACTATGAGTCCAAAACTGCAATTAGATCTAAAATCAGTTAGAGATGACGGAGTTAGAGCTAAAAGTTTGTACTTGAAAACTCAGTACTGGTCTATGAGCCGCTAATAAAACTCAAATCGTTGATTTTCCAAAAAAACTCCACTATTTTTCAACACGTAAATTATTTTTTCATTTTCAATCAGAATATGTTTAAGCTAAATTTGAAACTATGAATCATGCATTCATTGGTTCATCTCATCTTTATTGTTTATTAATTTGACACTTTACTAAAGCGTTAACACCATACTGTGTAATAATAAATATTATAACAATCTCAGGTCAAACTGATAATTCAAGTTAATTAATAAAACCGGACTGTGTCATAAGAAGTTAACGTCTGTTGAAAAAAGTCATTGTTAACAAACAATACTGTTATTCCTATTTTCGATTGTTTTGATAAGGTCCCTGGAAGTAGGAGTCGTGTTCCATACATGAATCTTTTCTCATTTGATGCACAGGAGAGAGTTATTGGTGACACCAATGTTAGCCGTCCACTAACAAACCGCTTTGTCAAGACGTCATTTGCTGTGAGGTACGGTATACTATGGACCAGCGAAATAACCGTTAAAATTGAGCCAGACACCTACTACTAGTAACACAGCACGTTTCTATTGGTTCAAAAATCAGGCACGTGCTTCAACGGTATCTCCACAGTCTGTGTGTGTGGTCAAGCGGAAAAATTTAGGCGCAAAATCAAATAACCGAGAAGCCTGAGAGCTGCAATTTAAAAGCTGTCGCAAAGAGTATTTATTCTCCAACACTTTTAACTCTATATAAATTTTCCACTTCTGAACCGATTGACAAGAGTTGTGAAGATGGGTAACGGATGTCCTATTGCTATACGGAGCGTAAAGCTGGTATTTCTGATAGTGTTAGTGACTATGACAGGTGAGTCATTTTCCTTACTTTACTATATATATATTATTCTATGCTATAATATTTCATGCCATTTTCTATGCGAGTACAAATATTTTTTTTTTTAAATCACGAGTAATATATGTAAATAAGTGATATTTCAAAGTTATTTTAGAATTTTTGGCATTATAGCTATATTTTATAATAGTTTCCATGTGATCAAAAACACCAACTATAACTGGCGATAATATCCAAATAGATTCAAAAGGTGAACCAATAAATGGTCTGATAAATAGATGGATTAATTTTACTAAGTTGTGTATTCTCGTAAATAACTTCTGACAAATATATTATCAAAAGGTAAGCCACTAAACTGGCTGATAAATATGTTAATTTTATTAATTATTGCAATTAATAACTTTTAATTACAAGGAAGGTAAGTGTAAATAATAGAATTAAAACGCAATAATAGAATTAAAACGCAGCTTCCAAATTAATGTAGGCCTAAGTGCGGTCCAGTAGTAAGCGTGCTTGACTGTTGAGCTGAGATTCAAGTGTTTCTCGTCTTATTACCGCCAAAAATAAATACCTGGTAAATAAAATAGGCTCTGCCAGAAACAAGTAGCTCACAAGTTGACCAGTAGATGCTGTTAATTGGCTGCCTTCTATCTAGTTTATCCCTTCAAATTTAAGGATGGTTATCTTTGATAACTCTCGTGTAGGTTTTAACAAAATCCAAAAACAAATAAACAAGCAATTATTGAAGTTAAACTCAATAAAGTACTTAATGTCGTTAATTAATAAACATAAAATAGTTTTCTCTAAGCTTATTACATTCAAACTTTTGACTTAAAATTTGTTCAAACTGTAACCAAGTGAAACGATATTTAAAGCTAATTCAGTCGTCATTGTTTCAAATGTCTTTCTTTAACGATTAGGATAAAGCAGGAAAAATACAATATGTAAAGTTATGCTATGAAACATTTGGCTAAAGTATGATGAAGACACGACCATAAACTACAGATCGAGGTAACACTGTTCTGTAGTTTTATGGTCGTTTGTTCATAATACTAGACATCTTTTACAGTTCTTTGTTTATCATACTACACATATTTCATGGTCGTTTTTTATCATATTACATGTATTTCATGATCGTTTGTTCATCATATTACACATATTTCATGGTCGGTTGTTCATCATACTAGACATATTTCATGATCGTTTGTTCATCATACTACACATATTTCATGATCGTTTGTTCATCATATTACACATATTTCATGATCGTTTGTTCATCATATTACACATATTTCATGATCGTTTGTTCATCACACTACACATATTTGATGGTCGTTTGTTCATCACATTACACATATTTCATGATCGTTTGTTCATCATACTACACATATTTCATGGTCGTTTGTTCATCACACTACACATATTTCATGATCGTTTGTTCATCACACTACACATATTTGATGGTCGTTTGTTCATCACACTACACATATTTGATGGTCGTTTGTTCATCATACTACACATATTTCATGGTCGTTTGTTCATCACACTACACATATTTCATGATCGTTTGTTCATCACACTACACATATTTGATGGTCGTTTGTTCATCATACTACACATATTTCATGGTCGTTTGTTCATCACACTACACATATTTCATGATCGTTTGTTCATCATATTACATGTATTTCATGATCGTTTGTTCATCATACTACACATATTTCATGGTCGTTTGTTCATCACACTACACATATTTCATGGTCGTTTGTTCATCATACTACACATATTTCATGATCGTTTGTTCATCATATTACACATATTTGATGGTCGTTTGTTCATCATACTACACATATTTCATGGTCGTTTGTTCATCACACTACACATATTTCATGATCGTTTGTTCATCATATTACATGTATTTCATGATCGTTTGTTCATCATACTACACATATTTCATGGTCGTTTGTTCATCACACTACACATATTTCATGGTCGTTTGTTCATCATACTACACATATTTCATGGTCGTTTGTTCATCATACTACACATATTTCATGGTCGTTTGTTCATCATACTACACATATTTCATGGTCGTTTGTTCATCATACTACACATATTTCATGGTCGTTTGTTCATCATACTACATGTATCTCATGGTCGTTTGTTCATCATACTACACATATTTCATGATCGTTTGTTCATCATATTACATGTATTTCATGGTCGTTTGTTCATCATACTACACATATTTCATGATCGTTTGTTCATCATATTACACATATTTCATGGTCGTTTGTTCATCACACTACACATATTTCATGATCGTTTGTTCATCACACTACACATATTTCATGGTCGTTTGTTCACCATACTACACATATTTCATGGTCGTTTGTTCATCATACTACACATATTTCATGATCGGTTGTTCATCATACTACACATATTTCATGGTCGTTTGTTCATCATACTACACATATTTCATGATCGTTTGTTCATCACACTACACATATTTCATGGTCGTTTGTTCATCACTCTACACATATTTCATGGTCGTTTGTTCATCATACTACACATATTTCATGATCGTTTGTCCATCATATTACATGGTAAGTAGATACGAGCTTTCCACTAACATAATATGATACAGTATAATATATGTTGGTTGATAGTTTAAAAACCATCTGCATTTTTATAGTACATGAAACGGACCTTCGTAATATAAAACATGTTTCCGGTAATATTACAATATCCAACAGAAATGTATAATTAAACAAAGACCGACTTCGTAAAGTGGGACCATTTGTGTAATGTAATATAACAACAAAATTCTGATAAATAAATAAACCGTTTGTGTCATATAAGAGAGAATGTAAAAACAAAATATTAGTTATAATGTGAAAACAAAACACGAATATCTGACATTATATTTCGTAAAACAATAATGCAACATAAGGAAAGCAGAGTTCAAATGGCATTTTATACTATAATATTACAACGGAAGAGGTAAGATGAATAGATTCATCTATAAAGTAAAAGCAGAACAGAAAGAAAAAAAAAATACAGATTCCTTCTACAATGTAACAATAACAGAAAAAAAAACAAAACCGTAATAATAATGTAAAAATAAACACACAGGCAGAAACACAAGATTTTCTAATGTTATGTAAAAACACAACAGAAAACAAATTACTGTATACAATTTAATAAGACAAGAAAGAAAGAAACGGATTGAATTTTCTTTGAAACAAACAACCCAAATTATGTTGTATTATTTCCTAATATCGTATGTGAATAACCTTTGTTTTGTATAAATTATAAGAATAATAAAAAAATATTATATTCTACAAGAAAGCAGATATATCAAAGATAAACTATATTTTTTAATCTACATAAATATAATAATACTGTTGTATGTTCGTCAAAGTACTTTGCCTCCTGTAATTGAACTTTTATCTCTTTCCTAGCAAACTTTGCCTGAACGATCATTGGCTGTATGCGAAGATACATGAAAATTTGCGATTTCATATTTTGTGTTTTGTAGTTTTTATAGCTGTTTTTCCGTTTTGTACAATTAATTTTAAAGGTAGCAACTTTTCATAACCTTAAATGACCTGTCATTAATAACTGATTTACATAACTTCCGTCCAGAGGACGGGTACTCCAGCGAGTTAACAATACAATCAATTAGTGTCAGATACATATGTTTTTAACGATACCAAATAAACACAGTTGTAACATGTACACAAAATTCTTTTCATGATAACCGTGTAAAATAAAGGTTATAAAATAGACTGAAAATATTTCGTAGGATAACATCACGAATTATACACATAACGACGTGTAAGTTTACTTCAAGTCAGCAATAAAATACATCATATTTTACTTAGAACATATTTCATGTTAGAGAACTCCAATGCAAACATATGATACAGCATATTTCCATACACCAGCACAATATAACAATATTAATACCAAATTAATTATTTTCTCTAGGACAACAATACAACATAAAGCCAACAAGTAAATACCTATGTATAGAATAACAATACAACACAAAAACAAGAAGTAAACCGCTATGTATAGGATAACAATACAACATAAAGCCAACAAGTAAACCTCTATGTATAGAATAACAATACAACACAAAAACAAGAAGTAAACCGCTATGTATGGGATAACAATACAACATAAAGACAAGTAAACCATATGTATGGGATAACAATACAACATAAAGCCAACAAGTAAACCTCTATGTATAGAATAACAATACAACACAAAAACAAGAAGTAAACCGCTATGTGTAGGATAACAATACAACATAAAGACAAGTAAACCGCTATGTATAGGATAACAATACAACATAAAGCTAACAAGTAAACCTCTATGTATAGAATAACAATACAACACAAAAACAAGAAGTAAACCGCTATGTATAGGATAACAATACAACATAAAAACAAGAAGTAAACCGCTATGTATAGGATAACAATACAACATAAAGCCAACAAGTAAACCTCTATGTATAGAATAACAATACAACACAAAAACAAGAAGTAAACCGCTATGTATAGGATAACAATACAACATAAAGACAAGTAAACCGCTATGTATAGGATAACAATACAACATAAAGCTAACAAGTAAACCTCTATGTATAGAATAACAATACAACACAAAAACAAGAAGTAAACCGCTATGTGTAGGATAACAATACAACATAAAGACAAGTAAACCGCTATGTATAGGATAACAATACAACACAAAAACAAGAAGTAAACCGCTATGTGTAGGATAACAATACAACATAAAGACAAGTAAACCGCTATGTATAGGATAACAATACAACATAAAGCCAACAAGTAAACCTCTATGTATAGAATAACAATACAACACAAAAACAAGAAGTAAACCGCTATGTATAGGATAACAATACAACATAAAGACAAGTAAACCGCTATGTATAGGATAACAATACAACATAAAGCCAACAAGTAAACCTCTATGTATAGAATAACAATACAACACAAAAACAAGAAGTAAACCGCTATGTGTAGGATAACAATACAACATAAAGACAAGTAAACCGCTATGTATAGGATAACAATACAACATAAAGCTAACAAGTAAACCTCTATGTATAGAATAACAATACAACACAAAAACAAGAAGTAAACCGCTATGTATAGGATAACAATACAACATAAAGCCAACAAGTAAACCTCTATGTATAGAATAACAATACAACACAAAAACAAGAAGTAAACCGCTATGTATAGGATAACAATACAACATAAAGCCAACAAGTAAACCTCTATGTATAGAATAACAATACAACACAAAAACAAGAAGTAAACCGCTATGTGTAGGATAACAATACAACATAAAGACAAGTAAACCGCTATGTATAGGATAACAATACAACATAAAGCTAACAAGTAAACCTCTATGTATAGAATAACAATACAACACAAAAACAAGAAGTAAACCGCTATGTGTAGGATAACAATACAACATAAAGACAAGTAAACCGCTATGTATAGGATAACAATACAACACAAAAACAAGAAGTAAACCGCTATGTGTAGGATAACAATACAACATAAAGACAAGTAAACCGCTATGTATAGGATAACAATACAACATAAAGACAAGTAAACCGCTATGTGTAGGATAACAATACAACATAAAGACAAGTAAACCGCTATGTATAGGATAACAATACAACATAAAGACAAGTAAACCGCTATGTGTAGGATAACAATACAACATAAAGACAAGTAAACCGCTATGTATAGGATAACAATACAACATAAAGACAACAAGTAAACCTCTATGTATAGGATAACAATACAACATAAAGACAACAAGTAAACCGCTATGTATAGAATAACAATACAACATAAAGACAACAAGTAAACCGCTATGTATAGAATAACAATACAACACAAAAACAAGAAGTAAACCGCTATGTATAGGATAACAATACAACATAAAGACAAGTAAACCGCTATGTGTAGGATAACAATACAACATAAAGACAAGTAAACCGCTATGTATAGGATAACAATACAACATAAAGACAACAAGTAAACCTCTATGTATAGGATAACAATACAACATAAAGACAACAAGTAAACCGCTATGTATAGAATAACAATACAACACAAAAACAAGAAGTAAACCGCTATGTATAGGATAACAATACAACATAAAGCCAACAAGTAAACCTCTATGTATAGAATAACAATACAACACAAAAACAAGAAGTAAACCGCTATGTGTAGGATAACAATACAACATAAAGACAAGTAAACCGCTATGTATAGGATAACAATACAACATAAAGCTAACAAGTAAACCTCTATGTATAGAATAACAATACAACACAAAAACAAGAAGTAAACCGCTATGTGTAGGATAACAATACAACATAAAGACAAGTAAACCGCTATGTATAGGATAACAATACAACATAAAGACAAGTAAACCGCTATGTGTAGGATAACAATACAACATAAAGACAAGTAAACCGCTATGTATAGGATAACAATACAACATAAAGACAAGTAAACCGCTATGTGTAGGATAACAATACAACATAAAGACAAGTAAACCGCTATGTATAGGATAACAATACAACATAAAGACAACAAGTAAACCTCTATGTATAGGATAACAATACAACATAAAGACAACAAGTAAACCGCTATGTATAGAATAACAATACAACATAAAGACAACAAGTAAACCGCTATGTATAGAATAACAATACAACACAAAAACAAGAAGTAAACCGCTATGTATAGGATAACAATACAACATAAAGACAAGTAAACCGCTATGTGTAGGATAACAATACAACATAAAGACAAGTAAACCGCTATGTATAGGATAACAATACAACATAAAGACAACAAGTAAACCTCTATGTATAGGATAACAATACAACATAAAGACAACAAGTAAACCGCTATGTATAGAATAACAATACAACACAAAAACAAGAAGTAAACCGCTATGTATAGGATAACAATACAACATAAAGACAAGTAAACCGCTATGTGTAGGATAACAATACAACATAAAGACAAGTAAACCGCTATGTATAGGATAACAATACAACATAAAGACAAGTAAACCGCTATGTGTAGGATAACAATACGCTCAAATATAAAAACGGGTAAACATACAATGCAGAGATGATAACATGCAAACTATGTTCTTTAGCATAACCCAACAACTGAAATACAAGATAACTTAACTGAAAATACTGAGAAATATAACTGAAAATATTAATATTAAAATAACTTATAATACAATAAGTATTGTTTGAAGTTATCTTCCTGTTCCAAAACAAACTAACATCTCTATTCGTTGTTCCGTAATTGTCCCTCGTTTAAGAATTTACAACGCTAAAATCAAAAGCTCGATTCCCCTCGGTGGTCAGGCCTGGCATGGCCAGGTGGTTAAGGCACTCGACTAGTATTCCGAGGGTCGCGAATTCGAATCCCTGTCACACCAAATATGCTCGCCCTTTCAGCCGTGGGGACATTATAATGTGACGGTCAATCCCACTATTCGTTGGTAAAAGAGTAGCCCAAGAGTTAGAAGTGGGTGGTAATGACTAGCTGCCTTCCCTCTAATCTTACACAGCAAAATTAGGGACGGCTAGCGCAGATAGCCCTCGTGTAGCTTTTTCTCGAAATTCAAAACAAAAAACAAATCCCTCGGTGGACACAGCAGATATCCCGAGGTAGATATGCTGTAAAAAAACACACACGTTTTGTAATTTTAAAGTTTAGAAGCTCGGTAGGAATCGTAAAATGCGTTCATGTTCTAAAGGATTCTTTGCCAAGTTTATTTCCTCTTATAAATATACATGTAATCAAAGGTAACGGAAAATATGTCTACTTTCTCGGGATTTGTTCCCTTAATTTACTGAAACGCGTAAATTCTAGGTTATTTTTATATATTGTAAGAATGCTTTATGAAAGACGTTGGGTTTTATGAGTCAACATAAAACAAAACTTGGTCTTCCTTCTGTCTTCCTGAAAATGATTACACAGGATAACCGGGAACTAGCTAATGGTTATATAATTCCATCCCTCAACATGTGATCTATAGTATAAGGGCACTTTGAATAGAACAAATGGTGTGATGTCATTAGGTCAAACTCAAAAGAATCTTTACGGGTCACTATTGTTATTTTCTCTCATTCGTTAAGTACTCTTCATACTTGGACTGTTCTTACGCAGTCCTGGTGAGTACAAATATTAATAAATTCCTATGTTTCTTTTTACAAACTCCATTAAACAAAGAGAAGTACGTTGCAATTTTTTTAAAAAAATGCTATAGTTTGTAACATACAAAAATAACGAAACGCGTAGAACGAATAGTGAAAAGTTTATAATGTACAAAAAGACTTGTGGAAACAGAGTTATTCCACTGAAACGTTTGCTATCTTCAAACTTCGCTGAGGGGTATTTGTACGTAAGTGTACCGCATTTGAAACTTCGTCTATGTTTTACGTTAGCTGTGGATGATGAGATACAATCTCGCAGTAGTAAGAAAAAACGTCCCCCGAGAGTACTTTACCAAGTGTGTATCACGTTTAGAAGTAACGTGCATTATCATCGAAGAATAAACGTTGGGAACATTTCTACACAAATACAAGATGGGAACATATAATGCTGTTAAGACGTTACAGTTAAAAAAACAAAACGATTTCAGTCCATAGTTATTTTATCCTCACAGGGTACGAACTGCATGAAAACTAATGTAACATGAGAATATTCTTTCTCCTGACCTTATAATTAGGTCAGAAATAGACTCGTCACTCTACTAAAACAAGTCGGTTGTGTCTCAAAAAATTTCTTGTTTGTTCACGACCATCTAAAGTAACGTGCAGACTAGTTTATCGAGTTAGCACTGTACTTTCTAATAATTTTATTAGTGTTTACTTTGCAGATATATATATATACCAGAAACATACATGTATATGGACTAGAAGTTATAAACATTTTTTTTTTTCATTTAAGGACAGGGAATATTACTTCGTGAAAACCGAATCATGGATTTCTTTTTTTTTTTAATAAAAACAAAAGTATATTTTCTGTGAATCGTAAGTTGTGATTTCACAATATCTTCATTTAAATAAAATTTATCATTTGCAATATCGTTTACTATTGAGTTTACAGTATTAACACTAATCGAGATTCATTACAACTGATCTGAGGGTCGCGGGTTCGAAACCCCGTCTCACCAAACATGCTCGCCCTTTCAGCCTTGGGAGGCGTTATAATGTTACGATCAACCCTACTATTTATTGGTAAATGACTAGCCCAATAGCTTGCGGTGGGTGGTGATGACTAGCTGACTTTCCTCTAGTCTTTCCCTGCTAAATTAGCGACGGCTCGCGCAGATAGCCCTGGTGTATTTTTGCGGGAAATTCAAAACAAACATCACACCAACTGAAGTGGTAGAATATATTCCTCCTTGTTTAGAAAACCAATAAAAGGTGTCTTTTTTTTAAAGCTGTAAATCGATAAACGCAATTTCTGACCGAATAGTAGTAGTTAACGTATGAAGTTATGGACCTAAAGATAACACTATCCAAGTAATTTTCTACTATCAAGTTATGGACCTAAAGGTAACACTGTCCAAGTAATTTTCTACTATCAAGTTATGGACCTAAAGGTAACACTGTCCAAGTAATTTTCTACTATCAAGTTATGGACCTAAAGGTAACACTATCCAAGTAATTTTCTACTATCAAGTTATGGACCTAAAGGTAACACTATCCAAGTAATTTTCTACTATCAAGTTATGGACCTAAAGGTAACACTATCCAAGTAATTTTTTACTATCAAGTTATGGACCTAAAGGTAACACTATCCAAGTAATTTTCTACTATCAAGTTATGGACCTAAAGGTAACACTGTCCAAGTAATTTTCTACTATCAAGTTATGGACCTAAAGGTAACACTATCCAAGTAATTTTCTACTATCAAGTTATGGACCTAAAGGTAACACTATCCAAGTAATTTTCAACTATCAAGTTATGGACCTAAAGGTAACACTGTCCAAGTAATTTTCTACTATCAAGTTATGGACCTAAAGGTAACACTATCCAAGTAATTTTCTACTATCAAGTTATGGACCTAAAGGTAACACTATCCAAGTAATTTTCTACTATCAAGTTATGGACCTAAAGGTAACACTATCCAAGTAATTTTTTACTATCAAGTTATGGACCTAAAGGTAACACTATCCAAGTAATTTTCTACTATCAAGTTATGGACCTAAAGGTAACACTGTCCAAGTAATTTTCTACTATCAAGTTATGGACCTAAAGGTAACACTATCCAAGTAATTTTCTACTATCAAGTTATGGACCTAAAGGTAACACTATCCAAGTAATTTTCAACTATCAAGTTATGGACCTAAAGGTAACACTATCCAAGTAATTTTCTACTATCAAGTTATGGACCTAAAGGTAACACTATCCAAGTAATTTTCTACTATCAAGTTATGGACCTAAAGGTAACACTATCCAAGTAATTTTTTACTATCAAGTTATGGACCTAAAGGTAACACTATCCAAGTAATTTTCTACTATCAAGTTATGGACCTAAAGGTAACACTATCCAAGTAATTTTCAACTATCAAGTTATGGACCTAAAGGTAACACTATCCAAGTAATTTTCTACTATCAAGTTATGGACCTAAAGGTAACACTATCCAAGTAATTTTCTACTATCAAGTTATGGACCTAAAGGTAACACTATCCAAGTAATTTTCTACTCTCAAGTTATGGACCTAAAGGTAACACTATCCAAGTAATTTTCTACTCTAATAAATTGTTGTAGAACGAAACTTTCCAACATATTTTGTACATAAAACAATTAATATTCTGCTGGTGTAGACCCTTTACTTAAAACTTAATGGTTTTTAAAGTGAAAAGCACCAAGACATGTTTTAAACTAAACTGTTCCAAACCAAACGTTTTAACTCGCACAATTTGTCAGTGAATAATGTGTTAAAAAACTCATGAAATGTGCAGATGTGATTTCTTTTTTTAGTTAGCATTTTATAAGGTCTGACAGAATTTTAAAATGTTTGTTTGTATTAAAACAGCTATCAGCCATCTTCACTGCGGAGAATTGAGCCCTGGATTTTAGTGTTATAAGTTCGTAGACTTACCTTTATCACACTGGGGACTTTTTATTTGTTTCCCAATTTAGACGTTTTTACATTTTTAATTTGTATTTCTTTAATTATGAATAAGTGTTGTTAAATATACCCTTACTCTGATAGGTAGCTTATTAAACTATGTAACACAAGTTTTGTTCATGGATAGTTTGTGTTATTTCTTAATTGCTTATGTTGTAAAAGTGCACAAAATGACCATTTTTCCCTTCAAACTTTGCTTTTGTGACTTGGATAATGAAATTTAGAAATTAACCTATTTACTATGTAAAAACAGACAAATTTGCACATTTTCGTTTAATAAGGTCTGAATAAAACAACATATGAATCAAGATTTACATGTATTTATGCTAAAGTTTTACAAAAATGTTTAGAAGTGAGTAGTTTTTTCGAGATTTGCGACTCTAACCCCCGCGTCGCGCCAAACATGCTCGCCCTCCCAGCCGTGGGAGCATTATAATGTGACGGTCAATCCCACTATTCGTTGGTAAAAGAGTAGCCCAAGAGTTGGCGGTGGGTGGTGATGACTAGCTGTCTTCCCTCTAGTCTTACACTTCTAAATTAGGGACGGCTAGCGCAGATAGCCCTCGAGTAGCTTTGTGCGAAATTCCAAAAAACAAACAAACGACTCTAACGTAAATCACTTTCACGTGTCAGACCCCAAATATAGTCACCCATCATGTTTTCGTAATACGCTCCCAGTTCACAGAAGCAAAGTTTGAAGATAAAAATAGGTCTTTCCATTTACTTTAGACATAAGTAATTGGGAAATAACACTTTCTGTCCAGGAACAAGAAAAAGTAAACATTTTGTTACACAATGTAATTAAGTTTCGTTTTTGACATAACCGTATCGAAAAATTTTGTTTTGTTTTTACTAAATAGTTAACAGATTTCAAGTTGCATCATTCTACAAATCGGCTTCATAAATCCACAGTTTTCAACGTTATGTTCATAATTCACTGCTCACCGTCGTTTCTTAAAATATAATTGTGCGTTTACTTTTAAAGTGGTGCGTGATACATGAAACTCTTATTTTTGACACGTTGTTTTTCCGATCTTTCACGTTATAGATAAAGTACCATTCACAAAACATTCGAAGTTCTCCACCTGTTCATTTCTATTCATAATATTAATACCTCAAGTTTAAACAGTTATGGTTTTCTCTTTCAAACATAACTGTCCATAGCATTTCAATCACTAGTACAATATATCATGTTATTTACCCTAAACTTTATAACTCAAGGATTGTATTAGTTAAATTGTTCTCATATTTTTATTGTTTTAAATTATATTTTCAATGAAATAATACAATACATTTCATAAAGCATTAATATTAAGCATGTCATGTTTTTTAAATATTATGTTATTTATTCTGCCACCTTGGTTTGTTTGTTTGTTTGTTTTTTCAAAAGAACAATGTATCATAGTATTTAAATCACTCTCACCTGCCTTATCCATTGCCTACGACACATTTCGCTCAATACCAGAACTCATCATATTGGCTAGGGTACAACAAACACAGTGGTGATTGGAACACTTTTGTATAATAAAGGTTTTAGAGTAAAAATATGTGATATGTACGCCTTTTTTTTTTTTTTGTGAAGCTGGCGATATGCTGCTAATGTGAACAAACAAACACAAATAGATGTATAACATATCTCTTTTAATGACCTTAACTCTGAAACACAGAGTAAACTGGATCTCACCAAAATATTATTTTCTAGTTAAATTTCCATAATTCCATTAAAATCGTCTGATTTGTGATTAAGATTTTAATTATTATATTAAGAACAAAGAAGAGCTCTCTTCAGCAGGAAAAATTAAGATATTATTAGCCATTTAAAGAAACAGTTGAATATTTTAATTTTTTTTAGGCCTGGCATAGCCAGGTAGGTTAAGGCGTTCGACTCGTAATCTGAGAATCTCGGGCTCGAATACCCGTACACTAAACATGCTCGCCCTTTCAGCCGTGGGGGCGATACAATGTTATGGTCAATCCCACTATGCGTTAGTAAAAAAGTTGGCGGTGGGTGGTGATGACTAGCTGTCTTCCCCCTAGCCTTACACTGCAAAATTAGGGACGACTAGCGCAGATAGCCCTCGAGTAGCTTTGTACGAAATTAAAAACAAACAATTTTCTTTTGTTCAAAATATATCAAACTTAATATTCTAATATCATCTTCAAAGAAATGGCTCTTCTTTAGTTCTCAGTACTATATTTTTCTTGCTTAAATATTCAATTAAGAACCAATTAATCACCTAAAAATGATTCTTAGAGAGAAGTTAACTTGAGTTTAAACTATATAGAAGTGTTTAACATATAGCTGTTTTATAGCTAACAATAGTTATGAAAGTAAAGTGTAGATAGGACGAGCAGGTATTAAAACTTATAACTTTCTATATTTAATATCTTCAATGTCATCTTTGTAAGATAAGAGTGGTTTTTGTCTTATCTTAACTCTGATAAAATAAGGAATTCTCTGGAACTGACTATTTAAGTGATACGTGGCACATCTAAAACTATAATATGTGTCTCTTCGTTAAAAAGAAAAAACAACAACATAATTTTGCTATCCAGACAGTGTTTGATAGCATCGAGCAATATCCTGGAAAGAGACACAAGCAACTAGGTGTTTGCACAATCTGATATATTCTACAAATACTCTCAAACTACCACTTTTAATAACGTTCGGCCCTAATTTTTTGTTATTGTTATTACCTCCACAGCCGAGGGCAACTGATCCCTCAGTTTAAGTAAATAAGCTGAAATGAGAGATGAAACACATCAGCATACCTGGTTTGTGTGATCACGTGACCAACGGATTAGCTTCATGTATGTTGTTCTTAATCGGTAATTGTATAACGAAGTGAAACAGATCAATGTCCATTAAACTGATAGTTTTATGATGAAAGTTGCAATGATTGTTCGTGTGTTAATAAAAACATCGAATACCACTAACAAACCAGACCATAACTTATCAAAACAGACCATAACTTATCATAACCAGACCATAACTTATCAAAACCTTATCCGTTTACCATTACTACTTTACAAAGTCTATTCCTCTCTGTCATTACTATTTATCAAAACTTTATTTATTACTGCTACTACCTATCTAAACATTATATGTTTTTACAATTACTACTATCTATCTAAACCTTATATGTTTTTACAATTACTACTATCTATCTAAACCTTATATGTTTTTACTATCACTACTACCTATCTAAACATTATATGTTCTTACTATTACTACTACCTATCTAAACCTTATATGTTCTTACTATTACTACTACCTATCTAAACATTATATGTTTTTACTATTACTACTATCTATCTAAACCTTATATGTTTTTACTATTACTACTACCTATCTAAACATTATATGTTTTTACTATTACTACTACCTATATAAACATTATATGTTTTTACTATTACTACCACCTATCTAAACATTATATGTTTTTACTATTACTACTACCTATCTAAACATTATATGTTTTTACTATTACTACTATCTATCTAAACATTATATGTTTTTACTATTACTACTACCTATCTAAACATTATATGTTTTTACTACTACTACTACCTATCTAAACATTATGTTTTTACTATTACTACTACCTATCTAAATATTATATGTTTTTACTATTACTACTACCTATCTAAACATTATATGTTTTTACTATTACTACTATCTATCTAAACATTATATGTTTTTACTATTACTACTACCTATTTAAATATATGTTTTTACTACTACTACCTATATAAACATTATATGTTTTTACTATTACTACCACCTACCTAAACATTATATGTTTTTACTATTACTACCACCTACCTAAACATTATGTTTTTACTATTACTACTACCTATCTAAACATTATGTTTTACTACTACTACTATCTATCTAAACATTACATGTTTTTACTACTACTACTACCTATCTAAATATTATGTTTTTACTACTACTACTACCTATCTAAACATTATATGTTTTTACTACTACTACTACCTATCTAAACATTATATGTTTTTACTATTACTACCACCTATCTAAACATTATATGTTTTTACTATTACTACTACCTATTTAAACATTATATGTTTTTACTATTACTACTACCTATCTAAACCTTATATGTTCTTACTATTACTACTACCTATCTAAACATTATATGTTTTTACTATTACTACTATCTATCTAAACCTTATATGTTTTTACTATTACTACTACCTATCTAAACATTATATGTTCTTACTATTACTACTACCTATCTAAACATTATATGTTTTTACTACTACTACTACCTATCTAAACATTATATGTTTTTACTATTACTACTACCTATATAAACATTATATGTTTTTACTATTACTACCACCTATCTAAACATTATATGTTTTTACTATTACTACTACCTATCTAAACATTATATGTTTTTACTATTACTACTATCTATCTAAACATTATATGTTTTTACTATTACTACTACCTATCTAAACATTATATGTTTTTACTACTACTACTACCTATCTAAACATTATGTTTTTACTATTACTACTACCTATCTAAATATTATATGTTTTTACTATTACTACTACCTATCTAAACATTATATGTTTTTACTATTACTACTATCTATCTAAACATTATATGTTTTTACTATTACTACTACCTATTTAAATATATGTTTTTACTACTACTACTACCTATATAAACATTATATGTTTTTACTATTACTACCACCTACCTAAACATTATATGTTTTTACTATTACTACCACCTACCTAAACATTATGTTTTTACTATTACTACTACCTATCTAAACATTATGTTTTACTACTACTACTATCTATCTAAACATTACATGTTTTTACTACTACTACTACCTATCTAAATATTATGTTTTACTACTACTACTACCTATCTAAACATTATATGTTTTTACTACTACTACTACCTATCTAAACATTATATGTTTTTACTATTACTACCACCTATCTAAACATTATATGTTTTTACTATTACTACTACCTATTTAAACATTATATGTTTTTACTATTACTACTACCTATCTAAACATTATATGTTTTTACTATTACCACTACCTATCTAAACATTATATGTTTTTACTATTACTACTACCTATTTAAAGTTTAGCTGTATTTACTATCACCACCTATTTAAATTTTCAAACTAAATTGTATCTTAATATCACTTGTTATGAGTAGCGAGTCTGTCGACACAATTTTCAACTTGACGTCTGTTTTTACATTAAACACGTACAATTTTTACAGGTATACAACTTACATTTCGTTTGTTTTTACATTAAACTCGTACAATTTTTACTGTTTTATACATTTTCGTCTTCTCGCATTATGGCGCCCTCTGATTGCTCATCGGTAAACTTGAGAACTTATAACGCTAGAAATGAAGTTACAAAGCTTGTGATAGGCAGAGTACAGATAGCCAATTGTAGAGCTTTATATTTAATGAGAATTAGACATACAAACAACACACATAAGCACACGTGCGCGTAAGTTATTGACACTTGAAAACCGAGTGAGTGCTGCTGTCTTATTATGTCATACAATGTTTGAGGGTAAATATTTCATGTGAAGTTATGTTCGAAGTTACTGTGTGCGCACAAGACATTTTATCGAATATACAGATTTGCGTCATAATTAAATGTTTACCTTACGTATGAAAGACAAACCAGTTTAGGTTTGGTTCTGAAGACCAAACAAATACCTAACAACCCCTTGCTTGTGCAACATTCTACTCTCGTCATCAGTGCTTAATATGTACATATAACTTTCTTATGACATTATTTTTAGCTATTTAATTATATCTAAAGTAATTAATAACATTAATATGTGTAGTTTTATCATAATTATTATCAAACAAGCTTAACTTTTGCAATACTTCATTCGGAGCATTCCGTACAATAAGATAAAGGATAGGGACCATTTAAAGGATAACTTACTTAAATATTTATTTCCTGAACAATTTAACACTGTACTGAGTTTGCAATTAATCACAAAGCTACACAATGAGTATCTGTGCTCTCTCACCACTGGAAGAGACAGTATAGTGAACTTACGTTATTAGAGCTACAAGTTCTTTATAAGACTAGAGAAAGAACTTGAACAAGTGAAAAGTAGTAAATGAACAGTGAAGTAAAATTGTCTTTGTTTAATTAGAATGTGTGTAGAACATTAAATGTTTGTTTACACAGAAAAATGACACTGTTCAATACGATACGTAGATTTAAATTGTATTTATTCACTCCAAAGACTTATGATATAATAATTGGCAATATTTGCTAGTTAGGGAGGGGAACATTGAAATTTAAGCTAACATCTCATTTTATCTACGATTACTAAAAGTTTGCGTGTCTATCAGTGCTTTTTCTATTTGTAATGCATCCTAAAAATGAACCTTCAGTACTTTAACACTCCTACGAAAAGTGGGGCCTAATAGGCCCCAGAGCAATTTGACAGGTTATTAATATTAGGCTAATAATTTTGTATTTAAATGAAATTGCCATTTAAATCCATTAATGAATGGATTAACGAGATTCCCACTGTCCCTATCTACTATCTAGCGAAACCACAGCCAGGGGAACGGGCTTGGAGAAATCAGGACTAGAAACGTCTTTTCGTAGGAGTGTTAAACCTGATGTATATATGATTCTTATTAGGGATATGACGTAACAGGAAACCTTTATATAATACATTGACAACAATAATAATTAATCCTGTTTTGCCGGAAACTAAACGAGATCAGCAAACTGACATCAGTGATTTGCATGTTTGTCATAGGTAATGTATTATAATTAATTTGTTAAATAATCACCAGATGCCGTTCTATGCTTATTGGTGCATCACTCTCGCTTTTTTTTTATTTTATTTGTCATTTCAGACAAAGATTTATCATTAGATGACATCTCACTTTAAAAACTGCTGTGTTCACTGATTTCTAACTAATTAATTACGTTAATTGACATAGATGTCGCTAATAACGGAGTTAATTAACAAAATGAAATAGGTAAATTAGACACGACAATCCCAAATAGAAATATTGATCTACTAATTTAAATACTTAATTTGCTTTTTACTTACGTGTTGCTAAGTTACAGAAACCTTATTCGTGAACTGTTGTTCTGTTGATCTATCCTTTCAAATTGGGCCCGGCATGGCCTAGCGCGTAAGGCGTGCGACTCGTAATCCGAGGGTCGCGAGTTCGCGCCTGCGTCGCGCTAAACATGCTCGCCCTCCCAGCCGTGGGGGTGTATAATGTGACGGTCAATCCCACTATTCGTTGGTAAAAGAGTAGTCCAAGAGTTGGCGGTGGGTGGTGATGACTAGCTGCCTTCCCTCTAGTCTTACACTGCTAAATTAGGGACGGCTAGCACAGATAGCCCTCGAGTAGCTTTGTGCGAAATTCCCAAACAAACAAATCCTTTCAAACAAATAATATAAATTATGACTGTTGTTCAAAACAGATTTTATTACGCAGTGTTGTTGTTATTTTATTAATAGTACTTTCCAAAGACCGCAGTTAGATATCTATGGTTACTTCAAAAATCATTTCTTTCAAAAACAATATTTTTTCGTTTTAAAAACATTTCAACCGAAGTTTGGAAGAATCACGTTTGATTAGACTTATTGTATTGTAATGATTAGACTTATTCTATTGTAAAAGTGTTAAAACTGAATTGACAAAAATAATGCTTTTTCTTAATTTCGCACAAAGCTACACGAAGGCTATTTGCGCTACGCGTCCCTAATTCAGCAGTGTAAGACTATAGAGGGAAAACTTTTATCAACGAATAGTGGGATTGACCGTCGAATTATAACGCCCCCACGACTGAAAGGGCGAGTATGTTTGGTGCGACCTGGATTCGAACCCGCGACCCTCAGGTTACAAGTTGAACGCCTTAACCCACTTGGCCTTGACAAAAATAATTCTTTCTTTTCTTTATCGTAGGCACAATTAAAACTTATTCTCATTATCCCAAGTAATACTAAAATAGAGTATAATAGTTGTAAACTATCTTATTTTAATAGTATTCGAAAGTTTCTTTTTTGTTCTTAAGATTTTGTTTGCTTATTCTATGATTTTCGCGCAAATATATATAAAGGGCAATACGGACATAGTTATCCAATATTTTGACCCTATAAACTGAGGTTTATTTGTTTCTTTTTTTATTAGGCATGACGCTATATAATGGGCTATCTATGCTATATAAGCCGCAAGTATCGAAACCTGATTTTTAGAATTATAAGCCCTTAAACTTTCCGCCGGATTCAGCTGATCAACGTCACCCTTCTGTCAGCTCAAGACTTGCCCACTGATGTGACTTGACTATACTTTTATAATAATGCAACCAAGGCCCCAAAATGTGACTTCAGTGACAACATATCATAAATAGTAAACCATCTAATTCGCAGCCCGAAAACATTAACCATTAGGCAACGCTAGGCACTTGTTCTTAAGAACAAAGAGTCATTTAACACTTCTTACTGGTTCATCTGCGAGGTTACTTGGCACTACCAACGGGTCTGGACAAAAGAGAAAGGTTGTTTCCAACCGTGTTATGATAACTATATCTGTATACAACTAGCCTCCTGTTGAGACATGTCTAATCAAATTAATACAAACAATATTAGAATAAAATAATAAGTTTGGCTTGGTTTGAATTTTACGCAAATCTATACGAGGGCTATCTGCGCTAGCTGTCCTAATTTAGCAGCAAAAAAAAAGACTAGAGGGAAGGCAGCTAGTCATCACCACCCACCGTCAACTCTTGGGCTACTCTTTTACCAACGAATAGTGGGATTGATCGTCACATTATAACGCCCCCACGGCTGGGAGGGGCGAGCATGTTTGGCGCGACGCGGATGCGAACCCGCGACCCTAAACTAAACTTTCTTCCCAAATGGTAGCTAATCGGTAGATTTATAGATTTGCAATGCTAAGTTCCGGGTTCGATTCCCTGTAGTGGGCACAATACAGATAGCCCCTTGTGTAATATTGAATTAAGAAAACTACAACAACAAAAACCTAAATGCTGTTTTCTTAGATACTAAACATATTGTCAGAATTTGTGCAGAGCTGCACGGTGAGCAATCTGTTCTGCGCCCAATGCAACTACCGAGCCCTAAACATTCAAGCTTGCGACTGAGGAGACGTGTTAGAAAGACTGACACTCTAAACCTTTCATCATAATAGTTTTTATAGCACATTTAACAGATTTTTTAGAAAAAAAATAACGCTAGTTTGAACCCAACAGTTTTTTTTATCAGAGATTCAACTAGGAAAGCATCAGTATTAATAGTTGTTACTTAATGGGAACCTTACAGATTACACAGGTTAAGGGACCGAATCAAACTTTACATGATTCGCTCACAGTCATTCCTAATCTAGAACTACTGACAAAAGGGGTTGACAACTGTTCGTTGCATGTGCTACCTTTAACCAAATAATGAGAGTAATTATCGCAGTTTAACTTACCCTACGTTAAAGGCTATTTAACAAACTGTGTGGTTTTTGTATCTGAGGGCAATCTCACAAACCAGGCTTCGTGTGTGTTTGTTTTCTTATAGCAAAGCCACATCGGGCTTTCTTCTGACTCCACCGAGGAGAATCGAACCCTTGATTTAAGCGTTGTAAATCCGTAGACTTACCATTATGCCAGCGGGGGACGCAGGCTGAAGCCTATTTCATTAAATAGGCTTCGTGTGTGTTTGTTTTCTTACAACAAAGCCACATCGGGCTATCTACTGACTCCAACAAGGAGAATCGAACCTTTTATTTTAGCGTTGTAAATCCATAGACTTACCGATGTACCAGCGGGTAAAGCAAGCTTCGTAATGGTTAATTATGATATTAATCATTCATCGCAATATCTGTTAATCCTTCCAGAAATTTCGTTTTTATTTCTTAATTTTTATAGAAATAATAGAAACTAAAAAAAAAATACAATTAATCACGAGCACAGCGTTTCTCTCCCAGCTTTAAGAAATAGTCAAAGAATGAAAGTTCTACATTACAATACTGATAGACTTTTCGATGTAACAGTTGTTTAAAAATGGCAAATTTCAAAGAACGGTTCAGCCAAAATTTCAGTATCCAATAAACGTAAAAGAATACCAGTAATAGTTCTACTTTGTTGATGAATAAATCACACACTTGGTAAAACATGAGCACTATTTACATAGCTATTATGCTATTCCCAACACAGTGCTTAAGCACTCCAATACTGGCTACGTAGAAATGACAGCCTATCATATTATAATTGCTTTAATGTCATTCATGTCAGTTTCACCTACACTTTTATTTCACGTGCCATTAAACTTCCACGCAGGTGATGTATATCCCAGTCTTTCCGTACGTAATTTTCAAGAACAGTAAATATTTGTTTTGGCAAGTATAAAAATAATATATCTCTACCAACTTGATAAATGTAGGAACCCGAACACGTTCTTTGATATTTTACTAAGTGCTTTGAATCTTAGGCTTAGAAACAGATACTTGCATATTACGTAATCGAAAGCTGATACGTTATAACAGTAATAAGGTTGAACCAGCTTTTAAGAAAACTTTGTTTGCAGTCAAGCGCAAAGCTGCATATTGGTCTGTCTTCACTATGTCTACCACGGGTATCAAAACCGGGTTTTTAGTGTTGTAAGTTTTCCGACTTACTGCTGTGCTAATGAAGGGGGTGGCATATTAAGGGAACATATACACTCTTTATAATTTAAGTTAGAATGTATGTTTTTGTACATGATTTGAGATAATATTTCTTCCACAGTTAAACAAGGGCTTCTATATAGTTTACAAGTATAAGGTAACTTATCTTGCAGTATATGGGGTTCTTTCATTCCTCATTCTTTCACTTCAACCACGTTTTATTTATATTTTTATCCGTCATAAACACTTCTAAAATATATTTATATATATTTTAATTCTATTAACTTTCCTTTAGCGACCTCTAGTTTCTTCAACATTATTCCTTTGATTTTTTATTCTTTCTTTCTTAATTACATTTCTAATAAGAATATTTTAAAAATGGTGTTGTGAACATTACATTAAAACGATCTGCGAACCTCGTCACAGTGTTAAAATTCACTTAAGGACATTCGGTGGTGCTTTCATTGACGACGATGTATCTCGACAATAGCTCTGCATTGTAGTTTCCATTGCAAAATGCTCCGTCATAACACATTCGTGTACAAAGCACATCACTCCTTCCGGCATGGCTTCTGTAATCCACAACGATTTCGAAACGCTTATTTTTAAGTCTGATTGCACAGAATTTCACAAGCGTTGAATTTGGCAGCTAGACTTGCACGTCTTTCGATAGGATAGAACGAATACTCATTTCATTGTCCATCCGATTGATTTGCTGATTTACCTATTCAAAATCATTTTAATAGTAAGTCCTCAACATATGTGAATTCAACGCTCTTACAAAAAAAACACCTAATTTTCAGTTCACCTATTTTTTGTTACAATTTCTTCTTACTTGAACCTCACATTAAAAAATAAACTCATTTTTCTCGCTTTTTTGATTTCAGAAACTTTACGTAAGGCATATTTTACTTCTTTCGCTCGGTATTTCTTTTTAGCACATTTTTATATTTACTTAATTTCAAAATCATTACTAAAATTGTTTTTTTTTTCTGTCAGTTCGGTCCGTTTTAAGACAAAATTATAATTTCCTTAACGTCCTTCAGACTTTCCTCAAACATCTTACATTTCACCGAGTCATTACGTTTAATGAGCATGAAACACGTAAAAAATGAATATCTGTTCATTTTAAAATACGCACTCAGTATATCTTCGGTACTTCTTTTACGAATAAAACACTTCATAAAATAATTTACATATCAAAGTTCTTATTTCACTATCAGTATTTTCACTGTGATGGACAAGTACAACCTTCCCTAAGCCTAAATAAACAGGATATTATTGAGAGTTTTTCAAAAGTGGTCGATCAAATGTCACGTTTATTAGTTTGACTAGTGGGCCCGGCATGGCCAAGCGTGTTAAGGCGTGCGACTCGTAATCTGAGGGTCGCGGGTTCGCATCCCGGTCGCGCCAAACATGTGCGCCCCCTTTCAGTCGTGGGGGGCGTTATTATGTTACGGTCTATCCCACTATTTGTTGTTAAAAGAGTAGCCCAAGAGTTAACGGTGGGTAGTGATGACTAGCTGCCTTCCCTCTAGTCTTACACTGCTAAATTAGGGACGGCTAGCACAGATAGCCCTCGAGTAACTTTGTGCGAAAAACAAAACAAAATAGTTTTACTGGGTTTCTCTATTTGATATTCACAGTGGTGACTGAGAGATAGATGACAGAACATCGCACGTGGAAGTAGTATATATGTATCCGTTTTTATCTTTCATAGCCCACTTTTGATATAAGTAAACATATAGCTCCAGGTATATAACACCTTACTTTCAAAAAATTATTTATTTAGAACAAAAATAAAACAAACCGAACATCCGCAATATAAAATCATGAATGTGTAATATAGAACAGCGGTTTCCAACCTGCTGTCTGTTTGTCAGGGGGTTCTCTTTAAGTAGCTCGTGGAAAAGGTTACACGATTCGGATAAGAAGAGACCGTATCCAGTTGTGGTCCTTCTAAACAGTAGAAGAACCGTCATGATTCAAAAATAAACAATTTTCAGAGCAATTACGGAGTCTAAAGTTAAGGTCGTGAAAATGTAGTTATAAAAGTCACAACTTAAAATGAAAAACTTTACAAAAAGAAAAAGAGGCCAGTGTTAGAAATATGTGACTGATAAAGCTAACCTTACAGCGGATGGCACTTAGGTATAATGTAGGTGACAACGTTCATCATAATCTAGACGTAGATTAAAGAAGAGTCCCCAGTGGCTCAGAGATAAGGTTGAAATATTGTAAATATTAAAATTCCGTACTCGATTCCCGGATAGACAGTGCACAACCAATATTTCTTTCTTTCTTTTTTTTTTGCTACATGCTTAAAAATAACAATAAAAAAGGGTTTGGTAATTTAAAAATCTGGTTTGTTTTAAATTTTTAGCAAAGCTACTCTCGGGCTATCTGTGCTAGCCGTCCCTAATTTAGCAGTGTAAAACTAGAGGGAAGGCAGCTAATTATCAAGAATCACCGCTACCACTTGGGCGACGTTTTTACCAGCGAATAGTGGGATTCACCGTTACATTATAACGCCCCCACGACTGAAAGCGCGAACATGTTTCGTGTGACAAGAATTCGAACCCGCCCCCCTTAAATTACGAGTGAAGTGCCTTAGCCACCTGGCCATGCCAGGGCTTGTAGTAACTAACAAAAGCTGAAATGTTAGACATATGCAAAAAGGGAAATCGATTTTGGTTACAATTTAATTTTTTGGTTCGGAAAGAAAAGTGATTTTTTGTGATAATAGCGTGAAATTATTGTAGTAATGTAAACAGAAAAAAATTACTACATTTTGTTTTAAGTAAGGAACGGACATCATTATCATGTTAATTAAGGAACATACATCATTATAATGTTAATTAAGGAATATACATCATTATCATGTTAATTAAGAAACGGACATCGTTATCATGTTAATTGACGAATGGACATCGTTATCATGTTAATTAAGGAACGGACATCAATATCATGTTAATTAAGAAATGGACATCGTTATCATGTTAATTTAAGGAACGGACATCGTTATCATGTTAATTTAAGGAACGGACATCAATATCAGGTTAATTAAGGAACGGACATCAATATCATGTTAATTAAGGAATATACATCACTATCCTGTTAATTAAGAAACGGATATCATTATCATGTTAATTAAGGAACGGACATCAATATCATGTTAATTAAAAATGGACATCGTTATCATGTTAATTAAGGAATGTACATCGTTATTATGTTAATTAAGGAACGGATATCATTATCATGTTAATTAAGGAATATACATCATTATCATGTTAATTAAGAAACGGATATAATTATCATGTTAATTAAGGAACGGACATCATTATCATATTAATTAAGGAACGGTCATCATTATCATGTTAATTAAGGAACGGACATTATTTTCATGTGAATTAAGGAACGGACATCAATATCATGTTAATTAAGGAACGGACATCATTGTCATGTTAATTAAGAAATGGACATCATTATCATGCTAATTAAGAAATGGACATCATTATCATGTTAATTCCAATAATAGCTAAAGAATTAAACAATACATAACTCATAATTCGAGAATTGAGGGTTTGAATCCTCGTCGCATCAAACATGTTCGCCCTTTCAGCCGTGGGGGCGTTTTAATGTGACGGTCAATCCCACTATTCTTAGGTAAAAGAGTAGCCCAAGAGTTGGCGGTGGGTGGTGATGACTAGCTGCCTTCCCTCTAGTCTTACACTGATAAATTAGGGACGGCTCAGGTTTCTCCTCCTGGTTGGGGGTTGTGCAGTAGGCTAACAATCTACTCACTTAAAAAACCAGCCTGTTAATGAATCCGCAAGCGATTGCGGCCCTATGTTCCTTCATGGAATCGAGAGGCATAATAATAATGTCCAATATCAAATTAATATTTACAAGTAACTTGGAATTGACAGTGTTTTACGACTTGTACTGTGGATATCTTTAGAGTTCAAAATCAATGGATGTCACACTTCCATGTTCACGAAATATGTGATTATATTTGAAATGCTGTTTCAGTTGCAAATCCACTAAGAGAGGATGATACTCACCTAGTGATGAAATCAATGAACGAGTTTCTCCATCACTTGTTTCCTTTGGTTCCAACCAAAACGCAGTACGTTTGGGAAATCACTCATCAGGAACCTGTCCTTCCCCTGGAACATTACTACGCCCCTTATAAACCCAACAGTAATGGTCAAAGCTTTCCTAGCTTTGCTCAACCTTGGAATGTGGATACGGACTTTCGCAAGCGAGGCCCAGAATGTATGAGAAAATGTATTGCTGAAGGTATTCTTCACCCTGTCCAATGCCATTCGTTATGTTAGAAACATCGCCATGCGTGGTGCCACGTGGCCTCAGGTGAGAAAGTTGTAATTTTTTTATCAGAGTCAACGAACTGGTTTAATATTTCTAGGTAGTAAATATAAATATATATTGTTTTTAACGAATCTTATGAGCGCTCGACTCATAGTCTGAGGGCCGCGGGTTCAAATCTCAGTTTCACCAAACATGCTTGTTCTTTCAGCCGTGGTGGCGTCATAAAGTGACGATCAGACCTACTATTCGTTGGTAAAAGAGTATCTCAAGAGTTGGTGGTGGGTGGTGATGACTAGCTGCCTTCTCTCTAGTTTTACATTGCTAAATTAAAAACAAAGTAAACCAACATATTCCTATATAAAATGTCTTAAGGATTCACTATTACAAATATGTAATGTAAGCCTAAAGCCATTTTTATATGTTTATGAACTATTTTATTGAATTCAGACCACTGTTAAAACACTTCGATCTTTGAAAACAACATACGTGTGGAATTCAGTTGATCTTCGCTAACCCTACTTTCTCGGTCGCACAGACAACGTCGAACTAAAGCATTTGTCTGAATAGTTAGGGCATGCTATATCACCACGGTTAATATATGTAAAGCAAGGCCTGGCATGGCCAAGCGCGTAAGGCGTGCGACTCGTAATCCGAGGGGCGCGGGTTCGAATCCCCATAACACTAAACATGCTCGCCCTTTCAGCCGTGGGGACGTTATAATGTGATGTTCAATCCCACTATTCATTGGTAAAAGTGTAGCCCAAGAGTTGGCGGTGGGTGGTGATGACTAGCTGCCTTCCCTCTAGTCTTACACTACTAAATTAGGGACGGCTAGCACAGATAGCCCTCGAGTAGCTTTGTGCGAAATTCCAAAAACAAACAAACAAAATATAAAGCAGCCCTACAACAAACTGAAAACATATTCACAATCTCACATTCGTTAGATATTCCCTCAGTAAGTCTATTAACTTTCCTATACCTTGAAATTGGCTTTTATCGTAGGTTATAAGGCCCTAACTTGAATCTTTCAGAGAGGTATGATGTCCAGCTTACACCCTCTCAAAGTCTCTCAAATCAGTTGCAGCAGAAGAAGTGGATTGATGGGTAGGGGTGCTCTTCACCCTGTTCACACCGACTTCGTCCAAAATGTTACCACCATTCAGTCTCTACCCATTAGTCAACAATAGTTACCAGGTGGATGTTATCTGGGATTCCTTTCTCTCTTATGAGCTTTCATGAAGTCAAGCAACTCATTGAGGTGGAGATTCTCTTCGTCAAGTCGCATGTGTTAGAGATCTTCCACATGCTCATCACACACACGCACAACTGATACAAAGTGAGATGAACAAATCCCAAGTTTTACGCATCATCAGGATAGCCACGTCCAAACTTGTAGGTCATACTTTGCCGTCCTCGATGTCGCACAAGGGATGGAGTATTAGTCACAAACGATAATTGGCCATGAAGGAATCAGTAATCTTACCATTCCTAGGTTGTGCATGGCTGATCATGTTTATGAACTGTTTGTTTTTAAATTTTGCGCAAAGCTTCTCGACGGCTATCTGCGCTAGCCGTCCCTAATTTAGCAGTGCAAGACTAAAGAGAAGGCAGCTAGTCATCACCACCCACCGCCAACTCTTGGGCCACTCTTTTACCAATGAATAGTGGGATTGAACATCACATTATAACGTCCCCACGGCTAAAAGGGCGAGCATGTTTAGTGTTATGGGGATTCGAACCCGCGCCCCTTTTATGACCTAATGATGGGTTTCTATATGCTTGTGATGGAACAGGAATTCTGTGCATACTTGAACTTAGTGACGTTTAGAATTGAAACTAAGTTTGCGATAAAAACTGCCCTACTTTTATAGCAGAAATTTAGAAAAAAAAACAAAATTTACGCATAACGTAAGACATTTCTCGCCTTGCGGCATATCGTCATCGGTGTATCGAGTCGAGTTACATAAAAATGCACTTCCTGATTCTGCAAATCTACTATCGGTGTTGAAAATTAAACTGTCGGAAAATAACTGTTTGAAAGTATACCCTTGGCGAAATATAAAACACTTGTTAAAATGGATGTCGGTGTTCGGGGTCGACTGTACTTAACTGTAAATTTCAATGAAAAGTGTAGCTAAGATGTACAGCAATAAGTCATGATTAGGTAATCTTAAAGACTTAAAACAATTTATATTTTGTTTCATGGGGTATCCTATCATTCATTTAGTACAATAATTAATTTATACCGAGTAACTCAAGTTGATTATAAATATTGTTTCTCAAAATGTATATCGAAACATTATGATAACGGCATGTACATTTTTTATAGTGTTTTCCCTTCTTCTGTGCACCGATGAATAGTTTACCTTGAAGCACTTGTTCCCTTTGAATCAGAAACTTCAACAGAAGAATCGAAGACGCCAAACCAGATGTGTTTTCTGAACCTTTTATCTGAAAACATTCCATTCAAAAGCACAATTACAAAAAGGTCATCAAACATTATTATTTGGACTATATTCTATTTCTTGAAACCTATTCTACGAATACCTTTCTAGTGTGCGTTTAAAAGGCCTATAAATAACGTGATTGCTTCATTTTAACCGACAAAATGCTTACTTGTAAGTTATTTGGTTGTGATTTAACCCAATGAATAACCCTGAAGAGCTCATTGCATTGATTTCTGCTTGTGTAAAATAAAATTAATTTATCATCTTTCTTGGTACAGAATGTTTTCCTTAACCCTAAACTATTCCACAGGTAAACAGTAAAATATTAATTATTTGTAGTCTCATCTTAAGCCTACTAAAAATCTGTATTACCTTAAAGCATTAGTTTGTTTACAGATCTACCCAGTAATCGTATTATTTTAATGGGCATTTAGAAATATAAAACGAAATATGTCTTTCTACATTTAACTAAATATAGAATAACAATCTGTATGTGAAGATGGATATCAGAAAATACTAGAAATTCACGTGCGATTGCTTAAGTTGGAATTAGTTTCACTACACTGAACACATTACAAACAAGCATTTGGTTCTCTGGTGCCCACGTTCAATTCAATTTTCTCTCTAGGTACATAAGTTACTATAATCGGAAGCTATAACTAATATTAAGCAATCTCAACTATAATCTAGACATTTCACGTTTTTTTTTTTTATTCAGAGCTTATATTTGAAATGTATCTGTCAACTACTGAATAAGTTCCCTCTACATATCATTAAATTTCAACCAATGTTTTGCTGCCGGTAAGCGCCACGGAATGTTTCTTTATATGATTGAACTATTACAACTTCAACTTTACCGAGAAAGGCAGAATATATGCATTTATAAGTTGCACTTTGGTACACAGCAAATCGGGTTATATCTGATAAGATTGGGCATACATATATCCTTTTTGTTTGTTTATATCAACAAACATGAATAACAAAGGTGTTTAAATATGGTATTGTGTTATTTCCAAAACTCTTTAAATACTAATTGCACATACTATATACTTTAGTATAGATGTTTGTGTTCTTTAAGCAAAGCCACATCAGGCTATCTGCTGTGTCCACCGAGAAGAATCGAACTCCTGATTTTAGCGTTGTAAATCCGAAGACTCGCCGCTGTCCCAGCGGGGAACATAAACTTTAGTTACTAAATACTAAACGTATGATGAAATAAAAGCCTTTTTTTTTTCATCCCAAAAAATATTAAATTATTTCATGCAGGTAGTATGTGGCAATCTAAGTTAATTGTATAAAATTCTTAAAGTTACTAAAGATTGGTGTGAAAGCACGATTATTACAAATATATTTAAACAGTCAGTTAGTTCTGTGTGTTTGTTTCAGAGCAAAAAAAAACATAAGAGGCTCTCTGTGCTCTGTCCACAGTGGGGAATGTAACCCTGATTTTTCTAAGTCTGTAAACCTACAATTCATCACACACTGTTATTTTCTGAGAATACCCTTTAGGTTCAAAACAATACCAATAGTAGCATGTAATAAATAATAAGCATCGGTCTTAAATTTCTTTATACACAAATACGGTTGATATCTAGAACTACATGTAAGTTCCAAAATATAGAATTATTAACATTTAGAATTAAGCACAAAGCCACACAATGGGCTATCTGTGCTCTGTTCACTACTGGTATTGAAACCCGGTTT
>NC_134828.1:114277371-114375011 GCF_004210375.1 Tachypleus tridentatus
AAATTGTGATAGACGTCAGATGGTGCTTGTTGTCTATCTTTTCTTCGCTGCTTTCCTTCCATAACCACAGTTTGTTTGTTAGTGCATGCGTCAGTAATGTAAATATGTTGCATATGTAAATATGCATTAGTTTTCTTTCTTTCGTTGTTTTTTCTTTCTTCCTCACGTGGCTTAACCTAATATCCAATCACAAGTAGGGAAAAGAAAAAGTAAATTTATGAGTGCCCTCGGTTCATTCTGACCCAGAGCCCGGTTAGGGACCAGCTAGTCATAAACCGAAATACCTGAAAGGTTTTCTCTGTCTTTTTTATGCTCCCCCCCAGTAGCACAGCGGTATGTGTTTGACTTACACCACCAGAAACAGGATTTTAATACCACATCGTGGGTAGAGCACAGTTAGGGCAACTCTTCACCACACACAAACACTTCTTTTTTAACTTAAAATATTTATATGATGAAAGAATGCATAAATTAAAACGATAATTAATCATTATCCTTAGAGAACAACTAATTAACATTCTAAAAACATGGGCAAACGTTCCTGCACGTAAAAGCTTATGAAATTCAATAACAGTTAGCACACAATTACTGGAACTTAAGGACTTACAGAGCTAACACTCGGGGCTCAAATCCTGCAGGGATATAATACAAATAGTACTTTACTCAGCTTTGTGCTCCACACACAAACGAAGAAAAAAGAGGAAACAGAACACAAACAACTAGTAAAAATTAGAAATTCATGACATCGACTTCTCAAACATTTTATCTCAGTGGCATAGTGGTATGTCTGCGGACATGGAACGCTAAGAACCAGTTTTGTTGCTACTCATGACAGGCAAAGCATATATAGCTCATTGTGAAGCTTTATGCTTAACTTACATACAAACAAACTCAAGCACTTAGACTTTATTTTTAAAAGAATAAGACTGTGATAGTTGTTTACACAGATGTTGACGTAATATATACATATACAGAGAGTATTGTAGAGATAATTCTATTTTCTAATGTTTCAGAGTAAGATATACATACATTTATACATACTATTATTCTCCAATATTCTAGGTATGTTTGTGTAATGCAACGAAAAGGGTGTAACTTAAACAAAATTGAAACAGGCATCCCACGTGTCCCTCGGGATGTTTCTATTTATTTCTCTTGTTAAAAGCATCCCTCGTCTCCCTCGGAATGTTTCTATTTATTTCTCTTGTTAAAGGCATCCCTCGTGTCCCTCGGAATGTTTCTATTTATTTCTCTTGTTAAAGGCATCCCTCATCTCCCTCGGAATGTTTCTATTTATTTCTCTTGTTACAGGCATCCCTCGTCTCCCTCGGAATTTCTATTTATTTCTTTTGTTAAAGGCATCCCTCGTCTCCTCGGAATGTTTCTATTTATTTCTTGTTACAGGCATCCCTCGTCTCCCTCGGAATGTTTTATTTATTTCTCTTGTTACAGGCATCCCTCGTGTCCCTTTATTTTATTGTTACATGTTCCCTCTATTTATTTCTCATGCTACAGGTATCCCTCGTCTCCCTCGGAATGTTTCTATTTATTTCTATTGTTACAGGCATCCCTCGTCTCTCTCGGAATGTTTCTATTTATTTCTCATGCTACAGGTATCCCTCGTCTCCCTCGGAATGTTTCTATTTATTTCTCTTGTTACAGGCATCCCTCGTCTCCCTCGGAATGTTTCTATTTATTTCTCTTGCTACAGTAACAACTGCTTATTTTTCTGACGAATCAGTGCAACATATAACTTTATTGTTCAAAGTTTTTAAAAATGAGCAATGATCTAAGCCTTGTATGGTCCACTTAACTATATTTAAAACAACTACACATTAATCATGGCATGAGCAAGTGTTATTTCTGTCTAGCCCTCATCGATACTTACGTTCAATTATATATACGTGTATGTGTTTTCATACTCCTGTATATGTGTATTAAGACCTTTATGACTTCAAGCATGTTTACGAGTTTACAAATACACTCTATATTTATGGTGTCTATATAAAGTTGTTGGTTTTTTTCATTCTTGAACATCAATATAAAATATATAATATTTGCCATAGAATAATAATTCTATGTAGATACGTCACTTGTACTAATTAAAACTTGAATCTATGATAAAAAAAAGAATGACTATCAGAGAAAACCAACACTTACGTCAGTCCAAAAAGCTTATACGTCCTTGGGATAATGTATCGACATCTGAACAAAAATATCCAACATTTCATCTATTAAAGTGTAGGATGTTCAGAATATCACAATAGATAACTGACTTGTAAGTGTTTCTAGAACCAAACATTGGGGGTGAGTTAGTTTACACTTTAAAGCCATAGTTGCGATATAAGAGTAACAGTCAAGTCTCAGTATCTAGTCACCCAAGAGAACTTCTTGACTTCTTTCTTGTCATCAGCTCAATACCAGACATTGATACGCAGATAGCTTTTAGTGTAGTTTTTCACGATAAATTTGACAAGTGTTGTAAATGTATATCAAATATATTGAAATATTTAACGTAAGTAAAATCCACGTACATTTTAACACTTTACCAAATTTTAAAGAATTGAGGTATCATGCATTTGTAGATGTCATAAATCAAACAAATAACATTGTACATTCCACATACATTGGAGTGGAAAGGCACGAATTGTTGTATTAGGTTTCACTAAACTTTATCAACGAACAATTATTATTGGCACTATAAAAGCAAATAGAAGTAAAAAGCCTATTTATCGCTGTTACAAATGTTACGATTCAATGGTTTTTCTTTTGACAGTTTCCTACTCAGAAGCATCATTCATTCAGGGAATCTTAAGAATATAATTGTCAAGTTCTGCATATTGTTATCTTTATCGGTCATTAAGCAACACATTTAAGTTACTGGGGACATTAAGTTTTACTTATCGTGACGAAAATGAAATAATCAATCACGTAAAAACGTTATGTCCTGACATAAGTCAGCTTAACTTGCAAAACACCCAGGATAATTAGGGTAGAGTTTGTTTATGTGAAGGCCTTTCCACTGTTTTATACCAAAGAGGGGCTGTTTTGTGTGTTGTTGTTTTTTTTAATTTTCGGGCAAAGCTTCACAAAGAGTCATCTCTACAAAGCCGTCTCTAATTTTGAACTAATAGACTAGAGTGTAAGAAACCAGTCAACATAACCTATCGCCGAATCTTGGGATACTATTGTTTTCTGAAAAAAATAATAGAACCGTCTTCTTGTAGCATATTTATGGCCTCAAAGGGTGCAGCGTGTTTTTGGTAACGGGACGCGTACCATGAAGCCTTGGATTAACAGTCTAGAAACACCATCTATTAGGCTTCTCTTAGCTCCCGACAAGAAAGATTATGGTTGTCTAATAACTCTGATTTATCTCATCTGTAGAGTGGTATAATTAGACGTATTACTCATGTTTCCTCATACTCAATATCAGTTCCATAACTGAATCAGAAAACTGTAACTTTGAGTTATCTAATGAGTGTTATTCAAACGACCTCTAGATGTTTTTTTAAAAATATTGGTACTTCTGATGAAAATTGTCATGCGCTTCATTAGCTAAAGTACATTAATCACTTTCTATTCTATATTATGACAGTTTCGGAGTATATTTGTAGAAGAAACAAGATTACTAACTTAAACTATAGTCAAATAACTTTCATAATTTAACGAAAAAATTGTGAATATCTTGGAGAAACGAAATTGATTTATGTGATATACATATATTAAAATGAAAATGGCAAAGTTATTGTAATGTTTTTAGATATACCTTTTTGGATAAAATATGTCCAGGAGACTCACAGTAACAATGATCTGTAGCTTTCACTTTACTGGATATATATATATATATATATTTATATACAAGGGCCCGGCATGGGCAGGTGGGTTAAGGCGTTCGACTCGTAATCCGAGGGTCGCGGGTTCGAATCCTCGTCGCACCAAACATGCTCGCCCTTTCAGCCGTGGGGACGTTTAAATATGACGGTCAATCCCACTATTCGTTGGTAAAAGAGTAGCTCAAAACTTGGCAGTGGGTGTTGATGACTAGCTGCATTCCCTCTAGTCTTACACTGACAAATTAGGGACGGCTAGCACAGATAGCCCTCACGTTGTTTTGCGCGAAATTTAAAAAAAACCAAAAACGAATTTCAAATAAACTCTCTCATAGATAGTCCAACGTGGGTAAGGATTTTTAAAGGGGATATATTTCAGTCTGCAACACAATTAATAATTTTCTATTTTGTAATTTAAATTTGTTTTGCCAACCCTTTGATCTTTTCTGTGTTAATTGTTACCATTCGATTGTTAAGAATATTTTTTTCTTTTTAATTGTAGCAAATAAACTGAACAATTATTAATTTTTGGATGAAAGCTAATGATACGGATAAAAACAAGCCAAATCAATACACGTTTCTTATAGTATTAACTGAATTTTTTTTCTAATGATTATAACCATATGTTGTTGTTGTTTTTAAAGTCAAAGCGTGCAGGTGATAAAATTGACGTGTTAGTATTAGGTTTTGTTTGTTTGTTTGGGAATTTCGCACAAAGCTACTCGAGGGCTATCTGTGCTAGCCGTCCCTAATTTAGCAGTGTAAGACTAGAGGGAAGGCAGCTAGTCATCACCACCCACCGCCAACTCTTGGACTACTCTTTTACCAACGAATAGTGGGATTGACCGTCACATTATACACCCCCATGGCTGGGAGGGCGAGCACGTTTAGCGCGACGCGGGCGCGAACCCGCGACCCTCGGATTACGAGTCGCACGCCTTACGCCATGCCGGGCCCTAGTGTTAGGTAATAAAGACCATTTTACAGGGACTTTACTATAGCGGATATTGATGGTAATATTGGTTTTGGAGAATGTTCTTCTTGTTCGAAGTAGATGATATTTAAATACACTGAGTAATAATTCGTATAACCATAGGATGATAAAATACTAAACTAAGGGAGAATTGAATCACCATGTCGTTTAGTTGTTATTAACTGTATTCATTAACTGTTGCTTCTGTATGATTAAAACTCAGTTGCAAATGAAACCCAAGTAAGTGTCAGTTTGTATATTATTAGCTCGGTAGTTTTTAACCCAGCATATTTGTTGTTCTAAATATTAATTGTTTACAACGTCAAACCTTCACAATTTAATAATCTTTGGGCTAATCATGTAATGCCACGTAGCATATTTCCATTCGACAGAATAATCATTTCGGGATATCTTTTGTTTTAGTCGTTAAAAAAAAAAAATCACCAAACTCGCTGTCAAATTTCCAGTTATGGGCTCTGCGAAGAAGACGGATACACATACACAAACACACACATATATACCTTTACTTTTGAAGGAGATTGTTCGTAGTGTCGTGTTGATCGATACAAGCGTTTTTAAAGCAGAGAAGAGTCGAGAAAGCATAAGATAATTTATGGTTAAGGTTTATTGCGCTTTTTATGTTTTATTACAAACTCTTATTATACAAATATGAACGTTATGTGCTTTCAACAATGGCGTTTCTCTAATGTTTACCACAAAATTCCAGTTTTATAATGAGAAAAATTCAAATACAATTTTGAAATAAATCGTTTTTCTTGTTGTAATAGAAGTAACAATCAGTTTATTTTCTCTTTTTTTTTGCGTTTCTACAAACCTTATTTTAAAACAATCTGTCATATAATTCAACTAGCAACCAGACACTTTTCTATAAGGTATATATAAATATATACAACTAAGGTATTTCCTTATGTTATTTGTACTATGTATACTGTGTTTTACTGTTGGATTCATAAGATAAATCCGGTGCATTTTGTACCAATGTTTATTAGGGTAATAATGATGTTCTACATACCAAACTTTTAAGTATTTTTTATATGAAATTCTAGCGACACTAGTGCCACCTATAATGAACACGATTTTTACGGTTTCGAATTAGTTTTAAGGTATTTGCCAATTGATTGCTTCATAATTACCAATTATTTTATCATGACATGCTCGTAGCGCTCTGGAAAGATAAACAGTTTCGTCTTTACAATAAAAGACTGCTAACAAAAGTTAACGCACACCTTCTACAAGGCCCGGCATGTCCAGGTGGGTTAAAGACGTTCGACTCGTAACCTGAGGGTCGCGGGTTCGAATCCCCGTCGCACCAAACATGCTTGCCCTTTCAGCCGTGGGGGCGTTATAAGTTACAGTCAATCCCACCATTCGTTGTTAAAAGAGTAGCCCAAGAATTAGCGGTGGGTGGTGATGACTAGCTGCCTTCCCTCTAGTCTTACATTGCTAAATTAAGGATGGCTAGCGCAAATAGCCCTCGTGTAGTTTTGCGCGAAATTCAAAAAACAAACAAACACCTTCTACAACCCACGAAGAAAGAACTAAATACAATTTTCTTTACTTAAGAAAATCTTCTTTGTTGTCTCAAACTTCAATAGATATCTGTTCAAAACTAAGACCACTTTAATCCAACACGATATCGTTTAATGAAATATTTTCTAATAACTTCACACATTATTCTCTCTGGACATTTCCAAGAAAACCAAAGTAATAATGTCACGTGTTACTTAATTCAACGTGCGTCTACTTGATTTCGAATACAACCAAGAAATCCCTTTATAAAAGTGATTTATTGTATAATTAGACACTTTTGAAGGATTACTAGAGCAATTAAAACTGATTTTAAACTATTTAAGATAATTATGAAACTAGTTCTAAAATCATGTGTGTTATAATCGTGAAAGTGAATTTCAGTTTTATTAGTATAAATAAAATAGTTTTGAAAAGAGTTTCAGTAGATAAGAAATTTTTATAAAGAATATCTACTGTAACCAAGAACGTGTTTATAAAGAATATCTACTGTAACCAAGAACGTGTTTATAAAGAATATCTACTGTAACCAAGAACGTGTTTATAAAGAATATCTACTGTAACCAAGAATGTGTTTATAAAGAATATCTACTGTAACCAAGAACGTGTTTATAAAGAATATCTACTGTAACCAAGAACGTGTTTATAAAGAATATCTACTGTAACCAAGAACGTGTTTATAAAGAATATCTACTGTAACCAAGAATGTGTTTATAAATAATATCTACTGTAACCAAGAACGTGTTTATAAATAATATCTACTGTAACCAAGAACGTGTTTATGAAGAATGTCTACTGTACGTAAGAACGTGTTTATGAAAGATGTCTACTGTAACCAAGAGTAAAAAACGTGTTTATGAAAGATGTCTACTGTAACCAAGAACGTGTTTATGAAAGATGTCTACTGTAACCAAGAACGTGTTTATAAAGGATGTCTACTGTAACCAAGAACGTGTTTATGAAAGATGTCTACTGTAACCAAGAACGTGTTTATGAAAGATGTCTACTGTAACCAAGAACGTGTTTATAAAGGATGTCTACTGTAACCAAAAAACGTGTTTATGAAAGATGTCTACTGTAACCAAGAACGTGTTTATAAAGGATGTCTACTACAAGTAAGAACGTGTTTATGAAAGATGTCTCCTACTAACCAGAACGTGTTTATGAAAGATGTCTACTACAAGTAAGAACGTGTTTATGAAAGATGTCTACTACAAGTAAGAACGTGTTTATGAAAAGATATCTACTGTAACCAAGAACGTGTTTATGAAAGGATGTCTACTGTAACCAAGAACGTGTTTATGAAAAGATGTCTACTGTTTAAACTACAAGAACGTGTTTATGAAAGATGCTCTACAAGTAAGAGAACGTGTTTATGAAAGATATCTACTGTAAGAACGTGTTTATGAAAGATGTCTACTACAAGTAAGAACGTGTTTATGAAAGATGTCTACTGTAAGAACGTGTTTATGAAAGATGTCTACTATAAGTAAAAACGTGTTTATGAAAGATGTCTACTGTAAGAACGTGTTTATGAAAGATGTCTACTGTAAGAACGTGTTTATGAAAGATGTCTACTATAAGTAAAAACGTGTTTATGAAAGATGTCTACTGTAAGAACGTGTTTATGAAAGATGTCTACTGTAAGAACGTGTTTATGAAAGATGTCTACTATAAGTAAGAACGTGTTTATGAAAGATGTCTACTGTAACCAAGAACGTGTTTATAAAGGATGTCTACTGTAACCAAAAACGTGTTTATGAAAGATGTCTACTGTAACCAAGAACGTGTTTATGAAAGATGTCTACTACAAGTAAGAACGTGTTTATGAAAGATGTCTACTACAAGTAAGAACGTGTTTATGAAAGATGTCTACTACAAGTAAGAACGTGTTTATGAAAGATGTCTACTACAAGTAAGAACGTGTTTATGAAAGATGTCTACTGTAACCAAAAACGTGTTTATGAAAGACATGTCTACTGTAACCAAGAACGTGTTTATGAAAGATGTCTACTACAAGTAAGAACGTGAAAAGATGTGTAAGAACGTTTATGAAAGATGTCTACTGTAAGAACGTGTTTATGAAAGATGTCTACTACAAGTAAGAACGTGTTTATGAAAGATGTCTACTGTAAGAACGTGTTTATGAAAGATGTCTACTATAAGTAAGAACGTGTTTATGAAAGATGTCTACCAACGTGTAAGTAAGAACGTGAACGTGTTGATGAAAGATGTCTACTACAAGTAAGAACGTGTTTATGAAAGATGTCTACTAAGAACGTGTTTATGAAAGTAAGAACGTGTTTATGAAAGATGTCTACTGTAAGAACGTGTTTAATGAAAGATATCTACTATAAATAAGTAAGAACGTGTTTATAAAGGATGTCTACTGTAAGTAACAACGTGTTTATAAAGGATGTCTACGGTAACCAAGATATTGTATGTAAATGATTTATTTTGTTATTAAGAACATGTTTGTGAAGATATACATATGTTATTCAAATGTTTTTTTAGCCTTTGTGTATACAATAATTTGGAGATCATAAACTAACACAATATAAAATCATAATCTTTGTTTATAATTAATTATACTCAGTGTGTTCCCGGAATAACAAAGCACTACTGATTATCGGACAACACCCTATAAACCTGATTGGTTACTGCCACACAAGATGTCTCAATTCTTTTACCTTTAGCTCTTATATTATTTCCTTTTATAGGTTAATGCTATTTGTTATTTACGTTTCTAGAAAAACTCCATCAAAGAAAAAAATTCGGTAACTGTTGTCTCAATCTTTAGAGTTTGTTAGAAAACAAAAAAACTTATTTGAAACAATAGAACTTAATTTTCTATAACAAAAAGCAAAACATGTCACTCCAAATACCAGTCAATGCTTCGATTTGTAACAATTCCTAGAAAACTCCAAAAAATATTTGATATTTGTTAAGCTTAGCTAGGGATAACTTCGGATTGTATCTCGCAGTAGAATACAGAGACCAGGGATTTCTAATCCTGAGATTAAGAAAGGTAAATGTTAAGGATATTTTTTATATTCGAAGTCAGTAACGCAAATAAACCTGAAAATCCATCTAAAAGCACATTCAGGAGTACTTTTAAAATAATCTGAAATGATAAAATGTTATATAGCTATAGAAAAAATAAAATGGAAACGGAACTTTGTTTGTTTTGAATTTTCACGCAAATCTACACGAGGGCTATCTGCACTATCTTTTCCTATTTAGCAGTGTAAGACTAGAGGGAAGGCAGCTAGTTATCACCACCTACCGCCAACTCTTGACCTACTCTTTTACCAACGAATAGTGGAATTGTTCGTCACATTATAACGCCCCCACGGCTGAAAGAGCTAGCATGTTTGGTGTAACGAGGATTCGAGCACCCGACTCTCAGATTACGAGTGGAGCGCCCTAACGACCGGGCCTAGTATTTCTGTATCACAATCTAGTAAAATAAACGGCCTCATCCAATGTTTGTTTGTTTTTGAATTTCGCGCAAAGCTACTCGAGGGCTATCTGCGCCAGCCGTCCCTAATTTAACAGTGTAAGAATAGAGGGAAGGCAGTCAGTCATCACCACCCACCGCAAACTCTAGGGCTACTCTTTTACCAACGAATAGTGGGATTGACCGTAACATTATAACGCCCCACTGCTGAAAGAGCGAGCATGTTTGGTGTAACGGTGATTCGAACACCCGTCTTTCAGATTACGAGTGGATCACCCTAACCACCTGACTATGCCAAGCCTATGTAACTTTGTATTAGCAAAACCACCATAATGAATTACATTTTGAATAATATCAAATGTACTTGTAATGTATGATTTTGCTCTAGATAATTTAAAAGTTTTCTTTAACTAAATAATCATGCTATTACTGCTATAGGTTCTGCTATTGTTACATAAGAGGTAGTATTGAATAACAGAGATATGAGTACGGTCCCCCCCGGTAAACAAACCCTATTGTGTAGCTTTGCGACGAAGAAAAGAAAACATAACAAATTTCAAGAAAACTGTTCACAGAAAAGTTAATAAATATCACGTGACTTAAGATACTGTCCCTTCTACTTAACTGTCACAATATTATTTTTCCTAAGCTCGAGATTTTTATCGATGAATTCGTTATTATCCTATTTCTCTTGAAAATCATCTTCCGGGTTTTAATACTTACTAACTACAAATTACAGCATGTTACAATAAATTGTAAATTCTCATTAATTCATAATTTTCATCGAGTTGAAAATAAACATTAAATGACTGGTTTTTACAGCTCATATCTCCAAAATTAACACGTGCTGTTTCGATGACAGTAAATACAACTGGAAGTCATACCTTTCCTGTTCCTTTATAAGGACACAAGGCGTAAACATCTGAGAAATCCAGGTGAACCACATAGAGTTTGTGTTCAGTTTACAAATGAACCTTTAGTACCATCCCTCAGTTCACTTACTATAAAATATCCACAAGTTATCCACCAAAGTCCAGAAAATTCTAACTCGAAGGACGCATGAACAGCATCTGGAGCTAAAATTAGGTCGGTGTTTAAAACCAGGAATCTGCTGCGATCTGTGGAACAAGCTGTGTTTAGGTTTCATAATAATGTTTACCTTATATAACGAAGGGGACTGTTTGACCTGCCAGAAACTTGCGTTAAAAGCGTTTTCGTAGAATGCAGCTCCTAATGTCGTTTCTGTAACACGTCGTAGATACTCAGGGAAATAAAAAGAACACAAAGAAACAAAAGTTGACTGAGAAATATCAGGAGAACTGATAAGATAAGCAGTTCTTAAGAACAACGAACAGAGAACTTCATTAATTAGTTTCAATTGTCTACGTAACTAACTGTCTAATTCAAAACTTAACAGAAAATATTATCAGAAAATTAACTGAGGTTTAATACAACATTAAAGTTTGTTATAGCCAGAGACATAACTCATTTACGTTATTTATTTATTTTCATCAAAGCCATAACAACCCCTCACAATTTTGGGTCCGATCACGTTCGTTTCCAGTTACAGGAGCCTTCCTTTTTACGAGAACTGTATAAATCCTACGTTATATATCCTAGTTTATATCACGTCAGGAATTAAACAATTGTTTGGTTTGTTTTGGAATTTCGCACAAAGCTACTCGAGGGCTATCTGTGCTAGTCGTCCCTAATTTAGCAGTGTAAGACTAGAGGGAAGGCAGCTAGTCATCACCACCCACCGCCAACTCTTGGGCTACTCTTTTACCAACGAATAGTTGGATTGACTGTTACATTATAACGCCCCCACGGCTGAAAGGGCGAGCATGTTTGGTGTAACGGGGATTCGAACCCGCGACCAGCAGATTACGAGTCGCACGCCTTAACACGCTTGGCCATGCCGGGCCGTGTCTATGTAAAAACAGGCAAATTTGCACATTTTCATTTATATAAGGTCTGAATAAAACAACATATGAATCAATATTTACATGTATTTATATTAAAGTTATACAAAAATGAACGAAAATGTTTAGAAGTGAGTAGTTTTTCGAGATTTGCGACTGTAATGTAAATCACTTTCACGTATCAGCCCTAAAATATAGTCTCCCATCATGTTTTCGCTATACACTCCTTGGTAGCAACGTTCAAAGTCCAGTATATCTTGGTGCAAGCGCTCGCCTTGCTCCCCTGAGTATGCTCCCATGTCCTCCTTGAATTTATCAAGATGAGCGTCAAGGATATGGACTTTCAGGGACATCCTGCAGCCCACTTTGCCGTAGTTCTTCACCAGAGCCTCAACCAGTTCCACATAATTTTCGGCCTTGTGATTGCCCAAGAAGCCCCGAATCACTGCGACAAAGCTGCCCCAGGTTTTTTCCCCTTTCTACTGAGCTTATTGGGGAATTCTGTGCACTCCAGGATCTTCTTTATTTGTGATCCAACGAAAACACCAGCTTTGACCTTTACCTCAGACAGCTTAGGGAAGAAGTTTCGAAAGTACTTGAAGGTGCAGACTCCTTCTTAAGAGTTGTGACAAATTGTTTCATAAGACCCAATTTTATGTGCAATGGTAGGAACAACACCTTCTGGAGGTCCACTAGTGGCTCACACTTGACTTTGTGCTTCCTCACAGAGAACTCGGTCCATTGAGACCAGTGCTTCCTGTTGTAGTGCGCTGCGGCGTCCCTGCTGTCCCAAAGGCAAAGATAACAGGGAAACTTTGTAAAGCCTCCTTGGAGACCCATCAAGAATGCCACCATTTTGAAGACCCTGATAACCTCCCAGTCATACTCATCATGCTTCAAGACTTCTAGCAAGGTCTTGACGTTGTTGTATTCCTCTTTGAGGTGCACTGAATTTTAAAATGTCTAAAATGTGTATAATATAAAATCTTACAATTCAAGCAAGCAAAAATTATCCGCCTTACCTTCTAGAGTTCTTTTGCAGTGCTCGTAGGTAAAATGAGGTGCTCAGGGTTTGTCTTGATCCCTGACAGGCATGCTGAAATATATCTTGTAGTCTTCACACATTTTATTAGCAGATATTGTCATACAGTATGTTTTCGCTCATGTCTTGATAAATTGTCCATATACATAGCAGAATGTGTCTGGAGAATGCTTGCAGCTTCTTGATGCCATCTCCTGATAAAATCATATAGGTCTATGTGTTCACTTAGGCAGCTAGAACTAAACTGAAGTGATGAGTGGTGAGCCCTGTATATATATTACTATGGGAAGTTCTAGAAAATTCTGAAAGGTTCTTGAAAATTCATGTAAGTTCTATAAAATTCTCTATCAGCTACTCAGCACTGAATCTACTTGGAATGTTCTGGAAAATGGGTAAATTTGAAAATTTCATTACCCAGGTCACATAAACAAAGTTTGAAGAAAAAAAAAAGTCTTTTCCATTTACTTTAGACATAAGCAATTGGAAAATAACACTTTCTGTCCAGGAACAAGAAAAAGTAAAACTTTTGTTACATGGTGTTTTCAGCTTCTCACCTATCCTCTGTACATGTTATATATATTATTAGCTCCTCACTTTCCTCTGTACGTGTTATATATATGCATATTATTAGCTCATAACTTTTTCTCGATACGTGTTATGTATATATATATATATTATCAGCTTTTCACCTCTCCTCTATACATGTTATATGTGCACATATTATTAGCTCCTCACATCCTCTGTACGTGTTATACGTATATTAGCTCCTCACCCCTCCTCTGTACGTCATATATGAACGTATTATTAGCTCCTCACCCCTCCTCTGTACGTCATATATGTACGTATTATTAGCTCCTCACCTTTTCTCAGTACGTATTATATATGTACATTTTATTAGCCCCCTCACTATTCCTCTGGACGTGTTATATAAGTACATATTATTATCTTCTCATCTCTCATCTCTTATACATATATTAGCTCCTCATCTTTTCTCGGTATGTGTTAAATACACTGCTGACCAAAATCTCAAGGCCAATGAACATAAAGAAAAATTATGCATTTTGCGTTGTTAGACTCGACCACTTATTTGAGTAGGGCTTCGAAAGATGAAAATAAGAAATGGAAAAATAAAAATATTTTATAGCATTTAATAGGGAAAATGTGAACACTATGAAATTAGCCTAAATACTAGCTGGTTAAAAGTTTAAAACCATACTGAAACGAAGCGATAATCGGTAAACACGTAAATAAATTTAGTCATTTGTGTTAAAGCATTAGCGTTGTCAACATCTCCCACTGACATCTCCTATGTTACATTGGGTAAAAACATGGCAAAGGTTAAAAAGTTGACAGAGTTTGAACGTGGCAGAATTGTCGAGCTGCAAAAGCAAGGTCTCTCTCAACGTGCCATCGCTGGTGAGATTGAGTGTTGTAAAACTGATGTTGAAAATTTCTTAAAAGACCCTGAGGGATACGGAACGAGAATTTCAAGTGGTCGGCCCAAGAAAATTTCGCCGGCGTTGAGCAGGAGGATTCGACTGGTTGTCCGGCAACACACCAGGACAAAGGACTGTTTCATGGCGAATAACGTAATTCATTTTGACCATCTAGCGTGTTCACCCGAACTTAACCCCATTGAAAATGTTTGGGGTGGATGGCAAGGAAGTCTGTAGAAATGGGCGTCAATTCCAAACAGTGTATGATCTTCGTGAAGCCATCTTCACCACTTGAAATAACATTCCAGCCAGCCTTCTGCAAACGCTTATCTCGACCATGCCAAAGCGAATGTTTGAAGTTATTCGTAATGATGACCGTACAACTCACTACTGAGACCTCTTGTTGGGCATTTCCTACCTTGTTTAGGACTTCTTTCTGGTATGGTCTTAAACTTTTGAACAGCTAGTATGTAGGCTAATTTCATAGTGTTCACATTTTCCCTATTAAATGCTAAAAAAGTTTTTTATTTTTATTTTCCCTTTTCTTATTTTCATCTTTCGAAGCTCTACTCAAATAAGTGGTTGAGTCTAACAACGCAAAATGCATATTTTTTCTTTATGTTCATAAGCTCCTCACCTCTCCTCTGTTGTACATATTATTTTAGCTCCTCACCTTTCCTCTATAAGATCCCCGTCGCGCCAAACATGCTCGCCCTTTTAGTCGTGGGGGCGTTATAAAGTAACGGTCAATCCCACTATTCGTTGGTAAAAGAGTAGCCCAAGAGTTGGCGGTGGGTGGTGATGACTAGCTGCCTTCCCTCTAGTCTTACACTGCTAAATTAGGGACGGCTAGCATAGATAGCCCTCGAGTAGCTTTGTGCGAAATTCAAAAACAAACAAACAAACAAACAATCCTCTATAGGAAGATTGTGCTTCTTGAATCCGTGCGTAAAACAGAGGAAAATCTAAACCTTATAGTTTTCTTAAGTTTATAATATCATATTTTCGTTGATTTTGCAATGAATCCTTGTAAATATTTTTGTCTTTATGTATTTCTGTCTTCTTTTTCCCGCCAATCTGTTGCTCACCACTTACAGAGCTCTCTCTGAACTATCTCATACTCACAGTTTGAAACTGTAATAGCCATATTAGTTTTCACTTTAAGTAATTAAGTAATTTTAATTTCAATTAATTAAAAAGTGTGATCTCAAGATAACATTGTAAAAGTTTTATTTCAAAGACGGCTTCGAAACTAACACGATAATATCTAATTATACGTCTATTTAAACAAGCTAGGCCTAAAAACTTCATTAAAATAAGGCGTAATTCTAGTTTCTTCAGAAAGGTTTAGCAGTTAAGAAAAATATGGAAAAGATTTTTCAGTTGAACATAGGTTGGAAATTATTTTGCTACTTAGTATATAAAATTAGACAGCGAACATTATATGCATACCAAAGTCTTGAAATTCACGTATTAATACTTAACTATTCTTGAACTACTGTTAATTAAATAGTCGAAAGCGAGATCTACAAACCTACACAATGAGCTGTCTGTTTTCTGCCCACCATCAAAATCCGCTTCCTGGCGGCGTGAGTCAGCAGACAGATGGACAAGTTTTCATAAAAATAATTTACAAAGATTTGGAAGTTTTGGCACAAAGAACTTATTCGAATGAATCTCAAACTATCCACCAACTCACCATTTTCTTGTCACATACTTATATTTACTTCCACGCTAAACTATTTTTAAATTTCACTAGTGCTGACATATAATATGACGAAAATATTAAACAAAGAAAAACTGCGGTCGTCTTTCGCTTGAATGGTCGCATTTCTGTTTCGCTTTATCAAATTTAAAAATATAAAAAGAAAAGAACAAAAACTGTTATTTCCAAGGACTTACACATTCATGCAACTTCCACCTTCATGAAGAGGTCGTCGACCATTCTTCGCTGAAGAACTACGAATCACCAACTCGTATCGCGTGATATCGTGAGCCGAGTGACGGCGGCTTTGCATGCCGGCTCGACGGAGAAAGGAGATAGGAGAGCCCCATTGCTTGAGCTGCCGCATGCTGGTTGTTTGTGGAATTTGCGGTTTGGGCTCCTCCGTGCTATTCGTATGTTTCTTATCTGAATCTCTTTGTAAGTAAGGTTTTATGGCATTTTCAAGCTGCTTGTGTTGTTACCTTGGAAACAAAACGCGTAAAGCATTTTGCGTAACGTACAGATGTACAGTATGATCACAGAAGTTCGATCACAGAGGTTTTTCTGACACTGGGCGCATGCGCTGGCTCGTGGATAGCAATTAATGGAAACAACTTACGAAGACAACTATAAAATTCAGACCACATGAAGAATTCCTGCGTTATCACGAGCGGGTGTGAAATACCTCACGTGAAATACAGAATAAATAAAGCTGTAATAACTTAAGCCTAACGTCAGTTATCTAAATACTGGAAATGTCAACTTGGAAATATTTCCACTTGGCATTAAAATACACAGTGTGAAAATTACAAAACTATTTTTTTATTGCTGCCAAATTATGTAACGAGCTTTGCACGAGCGTGATATTTTGTAAACGGCCTTTTGTAATTCTTTGTATAAATAGAAACTTCTTTTTGTTTACTTGTGAAGCAAAAATCGTGTTTTTACGACCACTTTATCATATTCAGAGCAGAATAATGATTGCTTCACACCAGAGCCCGGCCCAGCATGGCAGGTGGTTAAGGCACTGGACTCGTAAACTGAGGATCGCGGGTTCGAATCCCCGTCGCACGAAACATGCTCTCTCTTTCGGCCGGAGGAGCGTTATAATGTGCGGTCAATCCTATTATTCTTTGGCGATGAGTGATGATGACTAGCTGCCTTCCCTCTAGTCTTACACTGCTAAATTAGGGACGGCTAGCATGGGTAGACCTCGCGTAGCTTTGCGCAAAATTCAAAATAAAACCAAACACACTAAAGCCAGATTCATCCTTATCGAGATTCGATCCCTATTTTGGACAAGGTAGGGTCAAATTCAGGGATAACCTTTTCTCCCACCTCAGGTATTGCACACAATATGCTAATTTTTGTACATTTCTTGCAGTTTTAATCAACAAGCCCTTTTCGTAACGTGTGACAAAATTATGACCCACGTGAGCTTTATATTCGGTGCTCCCTTTCCCAACGAAAGTGACAAGAAATACTAATTGCAATATCGATTTTGGCGTCTTTTACGGTAGGCGCCTTGCGAGAAGGCGCTCAATTCCACGCACTCAAGAGCGAGTTCTGTGTCTCAGAACTGCTGGTATGGGTATTAACACTTTTTTTGGTAAGGAAAGAACAACGTTTCGACCTTCTCAGGTTAAGATTCTTAACCTGAAGATGACCTAGGGAGGTCAAAATGTTGTTTTCTCATCAGTAAAAGTATTAATATCCATACCAGCCGTTCTGAGATACATTTTTTATTTCAAGGGGGTTTCTCGTCATCTAGAAGGGCTTACTTTATATGGCATTATTGTTAACCATCTAATCATGTGGTATTCTTTAAACGCCATTTGTTTGTGCTCCAAATGTGTGTAACACTTTTGTTATTATTAATAATGCATTCAAAGCAACGTAATAACTCTCAATAAGGCACTTACCCTGAAGCCGAGATTACATATAAGAGTCTGGAGCCGAGAGTGCATATAAAAGTAACATACAAATACACGCTTTTCAATTAGAGCAGCCTTAAGGTTGGCGGAGAGTAATGTTGACTAGCTTCCTTCCCTCTAGGCTATTAGTTAAAAGTTTGACAATGCTCAGACAGCCCTTCGAATAGTTTCATGGGAATAGTTTGAAACAAACACACTTGTCACGTATAAAAAATATGTATATAAAATCTTTTTTACTTAACTATTCTTAAATAAATAATAATTTTAGTGGAATTGCGTTCGATAAAATAATGAAACAGTATTGAATGTTCTGCTTCGAATCGGTTTAACGTATCTTTCGAATTTAAATGGCTAAAACGCCACTTGCCGATATAAAATATAAATACATGACGTTCCTCAGGCATATCGGATTGAATGTGTTTGGATATGTTGAAAGTTCGTGTTCTGTATCATGGCCAGGTGGATAAGGCGTTCGACTCGTAATGCGAGGGTCGCGGGTTCGCATCCCAGTCGCGCCAAACATGCTCGCCCTTTCAGCTGTAGGAACGTTATAATGTGACGGTCATTCCCACTATTCGTTGGTAAAAGAGTAGCCCAAGATATGGCTGTGGGTGGTGATGACTAGCTGCCTTTCCTCTAGTCTTACACTGCTAAATTAGGGACGGTTGGCGCAGATAGCCCTCGAGTAGCTTTGCGCGAAATTCAAAACAAACAAACAAACAGTTCTGTACCAAGGAAATTTGCGTTCCTTTTTTTGTGAAATTTCAAATTATTGCGTGATTCAGTTATAAAAAACACAGAATGCTGTAAACTACTGAGCGTAACAACATTCAAGTCTCGTACGAGTGTAAATCTAGAAAAATGGGTAAAGATTCCTTTCAGCTCTCTTTTCTAATATCTGACTTGTGTGACGTTTGTTGAATGAAAAGGAACAAAAATATATATATTTCTTATTAATTAAAAACATTAATTAAGCTTGAAAAATCGAGAAATTAAATTATACAACAACCCCTTACCATACGTTTATAAACATAACTTTCACAAGAGCCAATCATCTTAAATGACAGATGTAGCCTTTACAAAATAAAACTAAAAGTCCCCTCCTGGGACAGTGGTAAGCCTACTGATTCACAACACTAAAATCAGAGGTTCGATTCCCCTCATTGGACACAGCAGATAACCCAATGTGAGTTTGCTGTAAGAAAACATACACAAAATAAAAACAATATCCACTCTGCTCTCATTCAGGTGTCCAGCTACCCTGGTCAACAGTACATAATATAAACATACAACGTTCTGAAACTGTACCAGTTAAGTTGTTAATTAATGTGAAGAATATGTTATGTAGATAAGTATGTTCAACTTGATTTACTAACATTTTACTTTTTATTATAAATTGCGCAACTTACATTTTTGACCTAGGCTTACGTGACTGATAACGTTAAGACGAATGACCTGCTAAGGCTACACGGGTATTTTAAAGCGTTGTATTCATCTACTTATAAAAAGAACAAACGCAATCTCATATCGTGAGTTCCGAAAGCTATCAGCTGGAAAAATTGTGTAAAAAAAATAAAACCTTATTGTTTAATGTTAGTCCATCTCATATCTTTCCGTTTCGAATAAAATTTAACGTTTGTGTATCGTAACAGGCTCAGGACAGCGTGCGCTTTCTTTGTAAGCAAACAGTAAACCAGAGTGAAAGTGTTGTAAAAACTACAATATATGTGGAAAAAATCACGAATATTTAGTACGTGTGACAAGTAATTTTGCCAGTGCTAACCTGGCGTCATCTGGTGACGAAAGTATGAGGAAATTGGAGTAGAACATTAGAAAGTTCAGAAGGGGAGAAAATGAGAAATATTTTCTTTTGAAAGTGTCACTGATAGTCGATAACTTTCTTCCAAGAATAAACATCTGGTGAACGCTGACAAGAGTCATGGTTGACATCAACGTAGAGGCGGTCGCGCCTGTTGTGGAATTGAAGTATTTGTTTGTTTTTTAATTTCTCGCAAAACTACACGAGGGCTATCTAGATTCGTCGTCCATAATTTAGCAGTGTAAGACAGCTAGTCATCACCATCCACCGCCAACTCTCGGACTACTCTTTTACCAACGAATTTGACCACTCACGTTACAACGCCTCCACAAATAAAAGAGCAAACATGTTTGGTGCGACGGAGATTCGAACCTACAACCTTCAGACTGCGACTCGAGCGCCCTAATCGCTTGGTCGTGGTAGTTCCTGTCAGGCTAACTTTGTTTGTTTTTCAGTTTTCGCGCAAAGCTACATGAGGGTTATCTACGCTGACCGTCCCCAATTTAACAGTGAAAGACTAGACGGAAGGCAGTTAGTCATCACCACCCACCGCCAACTCTTAGACTACTCCTGTACCAACGAATAGCAGGATTGACCGTACATTACAACTCCTTCACTGATAAAAGAGCAAGCATGTTTGGTGGGAAGGGGATTCGAACAGGCAACCTTCAGACTGTGGTTTGAGCATCCTAACCACATGGCCATACAAGTACCAGAAATGTATCAACAACAGAAACGGAAACAGGTTTGTTTATTTCTTAACTTGCAATCTCTGTTAATTAAAGAAATTTGTTTTTTATCAAAAGCATTGATGATGTAACAGAAAATTTAAAACTGAATCGATATGTTCTACTGTCATAGTAACTTTTCTGCATCTGGCTTTAGTCTAGATGATTCTAACATTCATTACATGACACCCTTTTCTCATGGTCACTTTGCACCCCGTCACTAAAATCGTAATGAACAGACAGTAATAAAACTCTTCTAGATGTATTTTAATTATTAAAACTCCTTTTATTCATAGAAATCAAGAGAAATAAGCGTGACGTAACACACACCAGTGTTTATATAGAGTAGGTGCTTTTTTAATATGGCTTAGGTTTAAATGAATGATATTTCTAGCTTTGTCTTCATAGCTTAAATAAACTGAACAGTAATTTAACATTTTGTCGTTTTATGAAAGATAACTGTAACTTAATGTTTAATTAAAGCTTGTACTTACAATGATTTGCATTCTTTTCTATTAGCCACATGAAACAGAACTAAAAAGTGAATCCCGCAATAACGAAAGCTAATTATATATGCTATTTTTAGGGTTATTATTATAAAGTTTATAATGAAAACGGAGCATCGTATTCTCGCATTGTATTACATTTAGCACTGCCCTAAATATTTACGTTATCATAAGCATTGAAATAAGTGTAGTGTTACAGTACTGTGTTGTAGTTCTGAACGTGGAAATGGATACACAACTGACGAGAAATGTGGAAAACGTAAAGCAGTTTAAAGCTGCTTTAACTAGTTTTTTATCAACTTTTTCTTCAACTTTGTGAACATTTTATATATGAAACTTTCTATTATCATTCAGTTTTACTGCCACACAGCAGACTGTTAATCATTTAAAACTTACAATTGTTGGATCCTATTGTTTCAACTACCATTTCATCCCTATGTTCAACTAAAACAAAATTTTAGATGTAAGAAAAATAAGATGCTGAGAATATGTTTTTTTTTGTATCAAAGCCACATCGGTCTATCTGCTGAGCCTACCTAGAGGAATCGAACCCCTGATTTTAGCGATGTAAATCCGTAGACTTACCGTTGTGCTAGCGAGGGGTAATAATGCAGACAAACAATATTAACTTTGTCTTAAGAGTACTATGAACATGAAATTTGGAAGCTTTCTCTTATGTTCTAAGACATTTATCTAAAGTAAAAAAAAAAAAAACCATTGGCACTGTTGTATGTCTGTAGACTCACACCGCTAGAAACCGAATTTCGATATTCGTGGTGGGCAGAGCATTTGTTTGTTTGTTTGTTTTGAATTTCGCACAAAGCTACTCGAGGGCTATCTGTGCTAGCCTAATTTAGCAGTGTAAGACTAGAGGGAAGGGAGCTAGTCATCACCACCCACCGCCAACTCTTGGGCTACTCTTTTACCAACGAATGGTGGGATTGTCCGTCACATTATAATGCCCCCACGGCTGAAAGGGCGAGCATGTTTGGCGCGACGGGGATGCGAACCCGCGACCCTCAGATTACGAGTCGCACGCCTTAACACGCTTGGCCATGCCGGGACGGGGCAGAGCAGAGAGCCCTTTGTGTAGGTTTTGCTTAATAACAAACAACAACATCCACAGTAAGATCAACGAATTGAACTTCTCTTTCTGTTCCCAAAGTTTTCCTGATTCCAAATTTTCCAACGTTCTGCGATTTAGAGACGGTGGAATTCTTAAACACTTAGCCAGTATTTATTATTTTATGAATATGCACAAAAGGCGTGACATTCCGGTATTGTCTTATATTCCACAACCACTACGCCACCTGTTGTTCAGCAGTAAGTATAAAACTTATAACGCTAATACCAGTGGCAGGCACAGCACAGATAGATAGCTCAACACAATTTTGGACAATATATTTACCAATGTTAATTTCAGTCATACTGATGTTCTGTGAAATTCATATTATATAACATATTTTAACCTCACTTTTATCCATTTCAGCACATTTTTACACGTTTAGTTTGCCTCATCGTAACATTGCAGTACTGGATATAAATACGTGAACATTGTTAACAAGTTTTGTATCACAAGAGAAAGATTAGTTTCATACAAACATAAAAACATAATTGTACCACCAGATTTGTAAAGGCTGAACCATAAACACGACATACACATATATAACTTCATCAGTATTTGATGTGTGGACCCTTTGTAGAAAATTTAGTCAACCAATACAGTAGAAGTCATTGTTGAAAGTGATGAGCATTACATCAATATCTCTGTTCTATTAGACCGTCAGCAGCTGTACTGTCCGTGTGGGGTGGCTGTTATGAGTTCCGCATCTATTTATAATACTCTATATTTGGACTGGTATTTCTTCTCAAAGCTGAGACGATGTTCAGCTTAGTTAGCTTGTTTGTTTCTTTTGAATATCGCGAAAAACTACACGAGCAGTGTAAGAGTAGAAGGAAGGCAGCTAGTCACCATCACCTACCGCCAACTCTTGGTGTACTCTTTTACCAACGAATAGTGGGATTGATCGTAACATTATAACGCACCCACGGCTGAAAAAGCGAGCATGTTTGGAGTGAAACGACAAACCAAAGTGCATTTAAAACAATAATTATACTTTAAGGAGGCTGTTAATCCTGTTGGCTATAACCATACTCTACATGAAACAGCCCTTATAACAACAAACACACATCACTGATAAAACTTCATAAACCTCGTAACTAGTCGCTGAAAACGGAAGGACATATGAAATAAAGCCAAGCTTTGAGTGAATTACTGAAATCTTTATATAATGTAGAAAGGAAGAACACAATAAAATATTAAGTGAAATGCTAATATCTTTATGTTGCATGAATCACAATAAATAACCGAAGTTAATTTGACTGGTACATAATATTAACTTAATTCATAGTTCACTAGAGTGAAGTAAAATCAGAATACATCAAAAACCAAGTTCACAGGCAATTATACGCATTATAAAGTGATGTTCTGGATGTAAGTTGATGTGAACTGAGGGCCCGGCATGGCCAAGCGTGTTAAGGCGTGCGACTCGTAATCTGAGGGTCACAGGTTCGCATCCCCGTCGCGCTAAACATGCTCGCCCTTTCAGCCGTGGGGGCGTTATAATGTTACGGTCGATCCCACTATTCGTTGCTAAAAGAGTAGCCCAAGAGTTGGCGGTGGGTGGTGATGACTAGCTGCCTTCCCTCTAGTCTTACACTGCTAAATTATGGACGGCTAGCACAGATAGCCCTCGAGTAGCTTTGTGCGAAATTCAAAAACAAACAAACAAACAATGTAAACTGAATGTTAACAAAGCTACATACACAACAGGACGAAACTTCGTGACGTAGGCTAATATTACACTATTGTACATATTATATGAATCTCACAGCTTCAATCGATCAGGAAAACATGTGTAAAGGATGAATGTGATATTAACACAGGTTCTAAGTAGCTCTAGTGGTCTCCATTTTAAAATAGAAAGGTTCGAGCTTGCGATCCTCAATAATCATACTATCTGAAGACCATGTTTGACCCTCGTTGATGTGGTCTCCAGTATCTCTGTCTCTTTGTGACCATGGTGTTCTTAGTGTTATGGAATCTAAACAGGTGTTATATCAGTGATGATGTACTGGTGCCATATCAGTCATGATAAACTACAGTAGAGGTGCCATATTAGTAATGACGAAATGATGTACTGGTGCCATATCAGTGATGATAAACTACTGTAGAGGTGCCATATTAGTAATGACGAAATGATGTACTGGTGCCATATCAGTCATGATAAACTACTGTAGAGGTGCCATATTAGTAATGACGAAATGATGTACTGGTGCCATATCACTGATGATAAACTACTGTAGAGGTGCCATATTAGTAATGACGAAATGATGTACTGGTACCATATCAGTGATGACAAACTACTGTAGAGGTCCCATATTAGTAATGACGAAATGATGTACTGGTACCATATCAGTGATGATAAACTACTGTAGAGGTGCCATATTAGTAATGACGAAATGATGTACTGGTACCATATCAGTCATGATAAACTACAGTAGAGGTGCCATATTAGTAATGACTAAATGATGTACTGGTGCCATATCAGTCATGATAAACTACAGTAGAGGTGCCATATTAGTAATGACTAAATGATGTACTGGTGCCATATCAGTCATGATAAACTACTGTAGAGGTGCCATATTAGTAATGACGAAATGATGTACTGGTGCCATATCAGTGATGATAAACTACTGTAGAGGTGCCATATTAGTAATGACGAAATGATGTACTGGTGCCATATCAGTGATGATAAACTACTGTAGAGGTGCCATATTAGTAATGACGAAATGATGTACTGGTGCCATATCAGTGATGATAAACTACTGTAGAGGTGCCATATTAGTAATGACTAAATGATGTACTGGTGCCATATTAGTGATGATAAACTACTGTAGAGGTGCCATATTAGTAATGACGAAATGATGTACTGGTGCCATATCAGTGATGATAAACTACTGTAGAGGTGCCATAATAGTAATGACGAAATAAAAGTCCGAATCAAATCCATTATGGACTTCTTTCTTTTCTTTTGTGTAAAACATTAGTGTTTTTCGCCCAGATGTCAAAGTTGTCGTTTTTTAAGACATATTGCTTCACACAAAAGTTCAGCACTAATTATGGCAAAGTGAAGATTCTAAAACATCTAAAATCAGTTAGAAATGGTTTTAGTTCATGCATTACAGAGTTGATATATTTAGTGTTTTTATATTTGAGTTTCATGTGTTTGAGGTCTAAGGTATGCATGTTCGATATTTAAAGTCCGTTTTATCGAGCGCTGTGTCCCATTGCTGGTAGAGCGGTAAGTCTTCGGATTTACGACGCTAAAATCAAGGGTTAGATTCCCCTTGGTGGCCTCAGCAGATAACCCAATAGGGCTTTGCTATAAGAAAACACGTACATCGATGCTGTGTTTCTATGTTCTTAGGTCTTGGATCTTTGTTTGTGAAACGCTTCTTTAAAAACCAAAATTAATTAACTCATAACAAGGCAGTAACAGAAACCATATTATTATTTTCACTTTTCAACTTTTTCAGTTAATATCCAATCGTGTGAAAGGTAAATCTAACTCCAAGTATTTCTAACTTACGTCAAATAGATTGTTTCTTTGTTTGTTTTTGAATTTCGCGCAAAGCCACTCGAGGGCCATTTACGCTAGCCGTCCCTAATTTAGCATTGTAAGACTAGAGATAAAGCAGATAGTCATCACCACCCACCGCCAACTCTTGGGCTACTCTTTTACCAACGAATAGTGGGATTGACCGTAACATTATAAGGCCTCCACGGCTGAAAGGGCGAGCATGTTTGGCGTGAGGAGGATTCGATAAACATAAAGACTTATACCATTTATACATACATACACAAAGGTAGAGTTACCACGGATTCAATTATGTTAAAATTATTTGCTTACAATTCGTACATGGTTTGTTTTTACAAAAAAAAACAAAAAAAACTCAATGGTTGAAGATCCATCGTGCTTTTTATGAGTCAGTTGCACATGCGATCTTGACAGACAAAGCCATGATTAAATAAAGTTTTCTGTTCGAAACTGTACAACTACATTTGAACGTTGGAGCTGAAAACGGTTATAGGTGCACTCGAGTAACGTTTTAAATCGAAAACGGATACTTAGCAAGCTAATAATTACAGCTGAACAACTTCGTTTGTGGATTCTCAGGAAACTGAAGAACAGACAGATCTAATAAAAATAAATACAAGTACTCAATAACTTAACCTTTTTTAAAAAAAATAATTGTAAGTTTTTTCTTATGTTGTGTTTATCGTGGGAATCAAATAAAACTCATATTTATTGTTTAAAAGTTTGCCCAGCTGTACTAAACTTCAGTTTTTTTCCTTCGATAAAATACTATCCTTTCATAACAAAGATATTTGTTCTGTTATGTGGATAGGCGAATCTCATTCTCTTCTGTATAAAAATTCGAATTTAAAACAAGAACGTAATAAAAAGGTAGGTCCGGCATGGCCTGGTGGTTAAGGCACTCGACTCGTAATCTGAGGGTCGCGGGTTCGAATCCCATCGCACCAAATATGCTCGACCTTTCAGCCGTGGGGCGTTATAATGTGACAGTCAGTCGTTGGTAAAATAGTAGCCCAAGAGTTGGCGGTGGGTGGTGATGACTAGCTGCCTTACCTCTAGTCTTACACTGCTAAATTAGGGATGGCTAGTGCAGATAGCCCTCAAAAGCTTTTCGCGAAATTCAAAACAAACTAACTAAAACAACGCTCTTGTATTGTAATCTCCCACTATTCTGGAAAATGTTACGGTTTTTTTTTAGTTTTCTCAGAATTTCAATTTAATATCCTTACTGAAGATAAGAAATAATATTAATCCTGTATGTAAGAGAAAGTAATAGCGTCAGTATATTGAGGGAAGAAGCACTGGCGTGTGTTATTATCATGTGTAAAAGACAGTAAACATATCACTCTTGTACTTCCCTTCGGTATTCGGAAAACATTTTTATGTTTTCAGTTCTTTTACACTATTTGTACTTAGTTAGTTAGTTATCACCATTAGATTCCATCTAGGAACATATGGCCCTAATCGCTTGCGGATTCTTCAACAAGTATTTAAGTGAGTAGGTTGTTAGCCCACTGCACCGAGCCGTCCCTAATATAGCAGTGTAAGACGAGAGGGAAGGCAACTAGTCATCACCACCCACCGCCAACTCTTGGGCTACTCTTGAATCAACAAATAGTGGGATTGATCGTAACATTATAACGCCCCCACGCCTGGGTGGGCGAGCATGTTTGGCGCGACGCGGGCGCGAACCCGCGACCCTCGGATTACGAGTCGCACGCCTTACGCGCTTGGCCAAGCCAGTCCCGTTATTATTACTTACCTCTACGTAACGAATTTAGTTTTGATTTTTCGCAGTAATAATATATAGTAGTGTGTCACGAGTCCCGATAAGAAATCCTCTCGGAGAATCTTAAAGAAATTATGGAACTTTGGAGCTACGTAATTTGTGTCTTTATAAAAATAACAAATGAAGTGTCATATTTTACACATGTTGCTTTTAAGTAGGATTCGTGCAATTTCCTCCCCTGTTTTTAAATTAAGTCTCACAGCTCGCATGTTACGTGCCAGAACTTCCAACACGTAAGCATTCGTCTTTTCATTCCATATGAACAATCACTGTAAGATTGAGTCCATATTTTTCTGAAGTTCTCCGTGGACTAAAATGGGTAAAAGAAAAGTTAAAATCGTTTCTCACGATACTTTTCTTGCAGCTTCAGTTGCGGCTCTGCCGTCGTTAGAAGATTAACCTCACAGGTTTGAATGACGCCATCTTCTGGAACAAGATAATGAAAACGCTTGCTCGTTACGTCCAAGCTTTTTTATGTGTTCATTTAATTATTTCTTACTTGTATCTTTCAACCTTGTTTTATCCTCACTGTATCGATTGTTTGCCACAGTGTTTTTGTTTTAAAATACCCACGATTTAAGAAAGTTCTTAAAATTGTGCATGTTTAGGAAAATAATACGATGCCCCACCTAAACACGCCATCTATATACCCACAAGCTCGAATTTCTGTACCTCTCTCACTCTATGGGTCTGTTCTTTATGCACGTCCACATTTCCAAAGCTACGAATTTCAAACTCGTGGCACAGATACAACATTCTGCGGGAAGTAACATAGACCATGTGTCAGCATCTTGGGGGAAAATGACCAATTTAGCAATTTTTTGGCAAGCACGACGACCAGTTGGTCTAAAATTGAAGGTGCCCAATTTAGTTGCTAATGTGTCATTAAGAGAATTATGTCTTTCTTGTGTGGTGACTTCACCCAACCCTCCTATCCATGACCAGTTATCTAAAGACTCCATGGACTATTCACTTGTTCCTCTGCTAAAAACCTCGTCTTTTTTGTTCCTAACAGCAAGACAAACAATAGGGTTTACAAACAAATTTTTTCAGTAGATCAGTAAATTAGCATATAAAGAAAGGACTAACTCAGTTAAGGCCATTTTCATACGAGTATGTGTGCGTGTGTGTGTGTTTTCCTATAGCAAAGTCACATTGGGTTATCTACTGAGTCCACCGAGGGAAATCGAACCCCTGATTTTAGTGTTGTAAATCCGAAGATTTACAGCTGTACCAGTGGGGGGACTTCATCTGAGCAACGCCAGGTACGCTGCTAGTATGTAAATAAAGTAGCTTCCCTCTGGTGGGTGAAATCTAACACTAAAAGTGTTTAGTTAGATTCATAATCAATATTGTCATACACTTGGTATCTTTTTTAATGGAAAAAATCGTTATTGTACTGTGAAACCAGACAATTATTTTAAGTGCTGTTTCCAATCAAAACGACATTGAATTGAAAGAAATTCAAGCGGTTACCTGAATGTCAGATATGACTAATGGTAGAACATTTCTAGCTTCAAAATCATGAATACTAAAAGTACAAATATCCCAAATTTGAAAGGATAGTTCCAAATATTCTAGGATTCTAAGGTTAAAAACATAACTCCGAAAATATAAGAATACTAAAATTCAAAACCATAACTCCAAAAGTATAAAAATACTAAACTCCAAAAGTACAAAAATAGTAAACTTGAAAACAATAACTCCGAAAGTATAAAAATTCTAAACTTCAAAACCATAACTCCAAAAGTAACAAAAATACCAAACTTTAAAACCGTAACTCCTATAATAAAATTATTGAGATTAACATTTATCGTATTGTTTTTCACATTATTTTAAAATGTCTGTAAAGTCATATTTTGATCACATTTGTTTTAAATTAATTCTTAGTAATTCTACACAACTACACAAAACCTTTTTTTTTACCAAAACTGTTTATATGTAAGTAAAGTGTGTGTGTTTTCTTATAACAAAGCCATATCGGTCTAGCTGCTCAACCCACCAAGGGGAATCGAACCCTGATTTTATGGGTGTAAATCCGAAAACAAACAGCTGTACTGGCGGGGGCCTGTGTAAATAAATATTATATTGTTCCTTCACCTTTTGTGCGAAGTGTTCCGAACCTTTGGTGATATGGAGATACAGCAAATCTTAAATCGATTTCAGCCTAACTTCTATTTTTTCTTTTTTATTGGTTATATTTTTGGTTTGGATTTCCACCTTCTATTGTTAACCAAATCGATAAAATTCATTTCGTATGAAATAAGTTGAATATTTTCGCTGGGCCAAAATACATGAGTTAAAATGAGTGAAGCAGTACTTAGAAATAAATAACTACATTTTCAAGCTTTTCATGAAATACCAAGAGGATGTCCTTTCTTTTTGTCACGCATCTGATGTGATATCTGTTGTATCATGTACTGTGTTAAACTTCTCGATTTTCTATGTGCCCAGGCTTATGTCCAACAATATAACATCTCAAGAGTTAACTACATATTTTTAATCTTCTGAGAAGTTTGACATGACAAATTTAAGCTGAAATCATTAAACGTGTTTGTATTTTTTAAGTTAAACTAACGCTTTGTGTAAACATCTTTCAACAGCTGAGTCGATACTGTTCTTAGGTATTTTTGTTGGTCAGGGCATAATGGAGCCAATAATTAATTTCGTTGGGCAGAAATACTAACATTTTCATATCACTGTAAGTCATAACGTAGATAATTTTTTAAAAGTTTAAAGACTGTTTCTTAGGTCGAGGTTTCTTGAAGTGGGAAAACAAAAGTATTTAATGTAATTGACTCCGCTCGTCACATCGCGCCAGTGAGCACACCCCTTATAGTGTGTACAATATTCAATAAGCTTGTTTAAAGAAGTTATTAAGGTCTAAAGATTAAGGTTCAGTCGTACTTTAATTATAAAGGTTTGAACGCGATGAAATAATGAAAAATAGATAGTTCTAAAAACTTGTTATAAACTCAAATATGTCCTGTTTTTTTTCCGCACTCCACGTGATCTCTTTATTTTTTGGTCAAGTTTGTTTTTTGAATTTCGCACAAAGCTACTCGAGGGCTATCTGTGCTAGCCGTCTCTAATTTAGCAATGTAAGACTAGAGGGAAGGCAGCTAGTCATCACCACCCATCGCCAACTATTGGGCTACTCTTTTACCAACGAATAGTGGGATTGACCGTAACATTATAACACCCCCACGGCTGAAAGGGCGAGCGTGTTTGGCGCGACCGGGATGCGAACCCGCGAGCCTCAGATTACGAGTCGCACGCCTTAACACGCTTGGCCATGCCGGGCCTTTTTGGTCAAACTCAGATATATATGTAAGAAATGGCTTTTATTGGACACTAACTTTGAAATACTCTTTTAATGTACCTCTGAATTGGATCCGTGATGGAAGAACAAACGACGAATGTTAAAAAGAAAGCTACAATTAACCTTTTTACTAAGACTTAATGAATAGTAATAAATATGAAGCTTTAAAGACTGTCAAGGCCAGGAGAGTTGAGGCGTTCGACTCGTAATCCGAGGGTCGCGAGTTCGAATCCCGATACACCAAACATGCTTGCCCTCCCAACTGTGGGGGCATTATAATGTGACGGTCAATCCTACTATTCGTTGGTAAAAGAGTAGCCCAAGAGTTGGCGGTGGGTGTTGAAGACTAGCTGCCTTCCCTCTAGTCTTACACTTCTAAATTATGGACGGCTAGCACAGATAGCCCTTGAGTAGCTTTGTGCGAAATTGAAAACAAACAAACCAGAGAAGACCCATGACTTAATACATGAAGCACGAGTCTTCGTATACTGTATGTTTTATACAGCAATGGCTATCTCGCTTGCTATTGGAGAAAATTAGTTGCCAACCTTTCGGACAATAGGCTCCGTAAGATAACACTTTATGAACCTAAAACTTGAAGATTTCTACAAACATTTATACTGTCCCACCAACCCTGTGGCACAGCGGCATATCTGTGGACTTGCACTGCTAGAAATGTGTTTTCGATCCCCATGATGGGCAGAGCACAGTTAGCATTTTGCGTAGCTTTGTGGTTAATAGCAAACTACAATAACGTATTTTCGTCATCATGAAGCTACAACAACGTTAATGTCACATGCTATTAATCGTAGACTGAAAGAATGACACCCCTACCTGAAGGAGCGCATTCTGTTATCATAACTACAACAAACCTGTCATTTTACACTGTAGTGAATCACGAAATGTTTCATAAAACTAAATAAAGACGGCAAGAAGGAGAAGCATTATTTAATTAATAGAGAATCTTTCCTGAGTATTTTCATGTTAGACAGTTAGTAGAATCATATCGATTCTGAAAAGCTTTAATTGTATAACAGTGTTACATTAAATGGTCCGTATTAACAATCACAGCTGTCATAAGTTTCCTAACCAACTTCCAACATTTGTGTATGTGTGATATTTCACCTGATCAAATACTATTATGACTTACCAATTTAATTAATGGAAAACAAAATCTAAAACACTTATTTCGAACCTATTATGTCAAGCTCAGAAAGCAGCTGGGTGTTACAAGTGCAGCATGATATGTCGTTAAACCAACTCAAATCTGCATGTCGTTAGATTCTAAACTTAGCTGTTACAATCGTCGTTAAGATCGTGTAATCCAAACCGATAAAGTTTTATCATTCTTACCTGTTTGGTTTTGAATTTAGCGTCCCTAATTTAGCGGTGTAAGACTAGAGGGATGGCTTGGGCTACTCTTTTAAAAACGAATAACTGGGTTGACCGTCACATTATAACGCCTCCAAGGTTGAAAGTTAGAGCATGTTTGGCGTGACATGGGTTCGAACCCGCTACTTTCGAATTACGAGTCGAGTGCCTTAACCACCAGGCGTATTTATCAAGTGAGATCTTTCATAATGTGTATTTTATTAAAGCTCTAAATTCTTTAAAGAGTAAAGAACGTAGCAATGTGTGAATGATGTGTAGATTTTCCAATTCAGACAACTGCTCAACTCGTAATCCGAGGGTCCCCGGGTTCGAATCCCCGTCGCACCAAATATTCTCTCCCTTTCAGCCGTGGGTGCGTTATATTATGACGGTCATTCCCACTATTCATTGGTCAAATAGTAGCCCAAGAGTTGGCGGTAGGTGGTGATGACGAACTGCCTTCCCTCTAGTCTTACACTGCAAAATTGGGGACAGTTAGCGCAGATAGACCTCGAGTAGCTTTGCGCAAAATCCGAAACAAAGAAACAATTCAGACAACTGAACAGAATTTTTTGGGGCTAAACTTACATGGATGTAAGTCAGTCTATGTGCATAATTATACGTTTATTAGACGGTAAATGATCTAATAACACATGTTCATTGTAATGTAGTTATATCGATTATATTACACCTTACAACACGTTTCGCTGTAGCGTCACACTGCAACATTCTTTAGTTTCGCAGGTAAAGTAAACTGATTTTCAAGATATTACTGAGTGGTTTTGCTGAAGAAATATTGTTATGAGTTACAGAACAAGAAGTAATGATACGTAGCGCTAGAAAACAAAATATATCAACCAGCCGATTACCCTGACGCCAGTACTCACTTGGGTACCAGCAATTAGTATCGATGACAATGTTTGGCGGCCATGAACGACCTGCAGTTTTGTACAATAATCTCCGTTTCATTTTTTTCTTGTCCAAAGACAAAAACATGCCAAATACTCCGTAAACGTCGAATCTGCGTGTGACTTCTTCATTTTCGTTTTGCTCCGCTACGCGCAGCAAATTCAGCTGTCCATTTTTTTTTTTTTCTGTACATTCGAAAGGAGAAAAATAAGGTTCTCCGTGACGGGAAACGGGAGCTAAACGGTAAAAAATCGTGACCCATATTGAAAATTTATATGCACACAAGATAAAAACAAATTTCGCGAAGTTGGGGAATGAACATCGCGTAATAAAACAAGTTTTCGAGTACGACACATATAAGGAAAACTTTCATTATTATATGATTACAATATAAATCAGGTGTTTGTAGGTGTATTCTATAGAACATCATGATAACGGGGATGACATAATATCAATAAAATTCTTTGTTTTATTTTGTGACGAAAATATAATTTCCTATAACTTTCAAACTCAAGAAACAGTAGCACACCACTTAAACTTATAAGGTTGATACCATACGTACACGTGGAATTTATTAAACTGCGTTTGAGGGGATTCTAAAAACAATATATAAAAACTAATACATTTTTATGCTAGCTAAACTACTATACATTTGTATATAAAACACGTCTTCTGCGGCGCTAGAACTCTCATATAAGGCGAAAAAGCTTTTGCACAAAGTGCGATTAAGTCTTTATACACTAAAAACATTAGCAGTCAATAATCTAAATATATGTATTATTATATATCATAACAACCTTAATAATCTTGTATAACTTATATACGATTGACAAAAAAAAACAGAGACATAATTGGTCCCGCGAGGAACTCTCGTGAAGATTGATGTTCTTCATTGAATAGTACATTTCAATAAAGAGAAACGCACGACACCAGCAGAGCCACCGAATGTCCATAAAAACTAAATAAGAAGCTGCACTCTTCTTCTGAACAAATAGATAGGATCAAGAGCAGATTTTCATCTCTGCTTTCCAAGCAGAAGAGAAGAAAAAACTTCTTTATCAACGAACAACAAGTTCTCAGAAAATTTCTTCTCGGGATAAAAATCGACCCTTCTTTCTTCACAGCACACTTAAAATCTGTCACTTTAACATCTTCAGAAGCTAAAATTACTTTTCTTTCATGTAAGCTTAAACTAGTCCTGAAAGAGTCTGATCTACTTTGTCCAAAATTTCGCCACATAACACTTTCTAAATTTGAACTAATGGCTAGAAATATTGTTTGTTTGTTTTGAATTTCTTGCAAAGCTACACGAAGACTATCTGCGCTACGTGTCCCTAATTTAGCAGTGCTAGACTAGAAGGAAGGCAGCTAGTCGTTACCATTCACTGCCAACTCTTGGGCTACTCTTTTACTAAGGAATAGTGGGATTGGTCGTGCCATTATGACGCCCCCACGGCTGGAAGGGCGAACATGTATAGTGTGACGGGGATTCGATGCCACGACCTTCAGATTAATTACCTAGCAGCTAGAGAGAAGCAGTGATTCAACAACTAATGAGTTACTATTATCTGACCGACTACTAGTATTTTACCACTTTTAGAGTATCCACAACCTAAAGTGTGGCGTGCATATTTGCAACAGTGGGTCACGAACCATGAATTCTCAGATACATAGTTCAGTGAATCTAACCACTAAGACTCCGCTCGTCCTTGAGATTACTCAGAATAATTATTCTGTAACATTAAACATCTTCCAGAATATACATTTACCAGACATTAGGAAATACTGGAGACAAAACTGTTGACCAATAATAACAAACTGTTGACGAAAACGTAGGGTCAAAAACACATAGAAAACAAACCAATGATAAAAGCATACAGTAAAGAAGTATCATGTCTACTTATTTGTATTTGTCGATCTGTGTGAATTATTATTTCTCACAGTTATGTCGTTCATTATACGAGATATTTATCAAGAAACCTTCTTAGAATTTTTTGTCAAGACAGCTGATATATAAAGACGAAATCAATAAGAAAATTACTACCACATTCCCAGACTTTCATCAGATAGAATTATCAATACCTAGAGTACTTGAAAGTAGCTGTTCTTTGTTGTTTACGGAAATGAAACATTCTTGTAGTGGCTGAATGTATTTTCACGGAATGTTCGACGTCGACGACTTGCTACGTTGTATATACATGCGTATATAATACAAATGGTGATAGAGATAATATTTCAGGTAATATTAAAGTAATTATAATACAGAAGAAAAGAGGAAGACATATTACATACAATAGGAAAGTATGGTTACTTCCTTATTGATTACTATGGAAGATGCTTTGATTGTTCGTTTATTTCAGAATTTTTACGCAAATACACGAATATGTATCTGTATTTAGTCGTCTCTAATTTTGATAAATTACAGGGAAGGCAGCATGTTAAAAGCACTAACTACATCTCTTTGACTACTCTTGTTCCCCAGTGGTTCAGCGGTATATCCGCGGAATTTGAACGCTATAATCCGGGTATCGATACCTACCGTGGGCAGAGCACAGATAGCCCATTGTGTAGCTATGTGCTTAATTCAAAATAATAACAATAACAATTATAAGAAATAAAATAAGACATCAAATCCGATAGCAAAAACAAGACAGTTGAGACACCTTCTGTTCACAATTAAATCATGAAACAGATCCAAAACAATTCTGGACGCACTTGAAAAGATATACAGACACAGGAAAAACAAACAAAGAGTACCCACCTCTAGAATCACATGGTAGAACAGCTTACTTTAACCTAGGGAAAGCAGAGATATTTAAAGACCACCTAAAAAACACGTTCAAAACACACCATGAACCAGACATGAACAGATATTTCTATAGTAAAGTCAATAACTTCATTGAACAGAACAAAACCATATATATGCCAAAATTCCCAGTAAACACATAAATAAAACCAGAGAGAACAATAGACTTGAGCATCCATCAAGTGATAAAAACCAGAGAGAACAATAGACTGGAGCATCCATCGACTGATAAAAGATATAACAGTAACTGAAGTATTAATAGCCATCAAAAACACAAAAAACAAAGCACCTGGAGATGATGGTATACAAGCCATCTTTCTAAAACATGGTACTCAGAGATTATATGAACACCTAACAAAGTACTGAAGATGATGGTATACAAGCCATCTTCCTAAAACATGGTACTCAGAAATTATATAAACACCTAACAAAGTACCGGAGATGATGGTATACAAGCCATCTTCCTAAAACATGGTACTCAGAGATTATATGAACACCTAACAAAGCACCTGAGATGATGGTATACAAGCCATCTTCCTAAAACATGGTACTCAGAAATTATATGAACACCTAACAGCTCTATTTAACTTATCATTATCAGCTGGATATATCCCTGTTTCTTGGAAGGAAGCAGTAATATTAATGTTCCAGAAAGAAGGAAAGCCGGTGAATAAACCAAACAATTACCTCCCAATTAGCCTAACTAGTTGTATCGGTAAAATTTTAGAAAGAATAATTAGTAACCGACTCTTTATATCAGTGGTTCTTAACCCTGGGGGTCGTTTGAAGTTTCTCGGGGGTCACGGAAGGTTTGAGAATTATTGGGGAAATCACGGAGCAGTTTGTAGTTTTTGTGACAAGTGCCTGTAACTGCCCACCCACGAGAAACACGTTGAAGTACGGCAGTTAAACCACGTCGAGATGCTTGTTACGCAACCACCTGTCTAATTTTGAGTAAAACTTTTCATATATTACAACGTTTTGAATTGCCTAAATTTTTAACTATATAATATTACTATATCGAACTTAAAATTTAAATATCAAAGTTTTCATCGTATTTAGTATATTTTCTCATTATATATATATATATATTATATTAACCCTCACACTGAGTGAATCAGTAGGTATGATGTTCAGTAATTCCATGGATTTTGTATTTGTTTAGCACTTGTAGCATTTCTCAAGTTAATTTATTTGTAACATTTTCAATAAATTAGGATCTTTATATAGTTTTGTTTTATTCTACCTTTACGCAAAGTTCACCATAACAAAATTATTATAGGTCACGGAATACCCTGGAGAGTCAGGGTATACCCAGGGGTAAGACGATGAGAAAGGTTAAGAACCACTGCTTTATATACTTAAAAGCAAATTCAAAATTACCCGACATTCAAAACGAATTTACGGATTTAGAAAAAAATATAGACAAACCACAGACAGCTTTAACAAGAACGAATGTACTATCGCTTGTTTTCTCGACATTGAGAAAGCATTTGGCATGGTCTGGTATAACGGATTACGTCACCGGTTAACGGAAATGGATTTACCCCAGGGAATTATTCGCTGGCTGTCTAACTTTCTGGACAATAGAACGCGTAAAGTAGATGTGAATGGGGCCCACTCATGGTATTTTTCACCTGAGGCAGGAGTCCCGCAGGGAAGGGTAGTTAGCCCTATATTTTTTATCATGTATGTGAGTAATATGCCACTGTCGGACTTAAACTTATGTTTTGATCACAGTTTGCTGATGATATAGCAGTCTGGAAAAGTACCCCCACTCCTTCAATAGCAGCAACAAACCTCCAACCAGTTAGTCCTGAATAATATAGAAGAAAACTGACAGAAATATAGAATAAAAATTAACGTTCGGAAAACCCAAGTAACATTATTCAGCAGATTAAATAAACCATAAAAAAGATCCACCAAAGTTATACATGAACGGATCACTTTTACAGACTGCTACTTCTGCTAAATTTTTAGAATTAACTTACGATACCAAATTAACGTGGGCACAGTATACAAACAATATCCTGACTGGTATCTGGAAAAGAGCAAATTATGCAACAAGCCTATCGGGTAAAAATCAAGGAACATCACCTGATAATATAATAAAAATCTACAAAACATACATTAGACCTACAGTAGAATACACATGTCCAGCCTGGATAAACACAACACAAAAACAATTACATAAACTACAAAAAATACAAAATTCGATCTTAACTTCAGCCTATAAAGTACCACGTTGTACTTCATCCACATTTATGCACAAGTATGTAAACATAGAGACAATATCTGTAAGACTCTTACATAATTCACTAAATTATTATAATAAAAATTGGCATAAAAATGATTTGTTATGTGATCTCAACAGATACGACGTACATGATGAACATAGTCCTAACTACCTCTCACCTATAAATATATATTTAAGGAATATGAATCAAGCTGGCCACCATGCGGTAGACACTTAGAACTAGTTTTATTATTCATAGCTTTTTTTTTCTTTCTATTTTTTTTGTTAAATAAATATAAGTATATTTAAAAATAATAGTGAAAAATAAAATAAGATAAAAAACATAAATGAAAGAAAGGCAATTGAGGACAATAAATGGGCATAGACCTGAAAAGGTCCAGAGTGCTGTGGTTACTCTGGGCATAAAGCACTACAATTGAGGTGGTCCGGTGCTTATCGGATTTTTCACCGATACATTACCGATGAAACAGCACTACAACTACAGCATAGTAGTAGCCGACATGAAAGTTAGGGATAGAGGAAGAGGTCTTGTGCATCTGACCCTCCTGGGTATCTAAAATCCAAATACCCACAAGAAAGAAGCGAAAGAGTAGCCCATGGCATTGACTGGCCGCTTTTCAAGTAGTCTTACGCTGTCAAATTAAGGACACCTAACACAGATGGTTTTCGTGTAATATTGTGTGAAAATCAAACTAAACTTTTTAATACATAATTTTATATGTGTATGTGGCACATTTTAATTTTTCAAACATTTTCTACGTATCTAAATAAAGTGCACCCAGAGGCACAACGGTATGTTTGTGGACTTACATCACTAGAAACCAAGATTCGATACCGTCGTGGGCAGAACACACATAACGCAATGTGTAGTTTTGTGTTAAGATACAACCTAATAAAATGTTGCTTTTTGATATCTATTTTTTTTTAATATTCTTGATACCAAGAGAGTGGAAAGTCAGTGCTCTAAATTCAGCGTATACTTGTATCCTTGTATTTCTTTAGCATAGATCTGATATGTTCTCTGTTGTTGTTTTTAGAGAGAGCTAATATTCTATTTTACCTGATATTTCATGATCTTTCTCTGCTAATACATATAGCAACTGAACGCCCTACATCAAGATGTTATCGGTCATGGATCCACCACTTAAGAGGCTAAAATGTAGAACATATCTAAGATTTTGTTTGGTTTGTAGCCTGCTCTTTTGTGACCACACATGATACTGATTTTGTTTAACACCAACGTGCCATCAGCCGCTGTTACACGCCACAAATGTTTTACAAATCAATAGATATATTTAATGATTTTTGACCAAATCAATACTTTTTTTTTCTCCTCTTTGCTAGCCGAATATCATTAGTTAACTTTGAAGGCGGAGCTACTTTTTCCTATTCTGTAATAGGGTAATTTTACCCACTTTTCCTCTAATGAACATTAATACAACCAATTTTTAAAAGTGTCAGCTTAGCTAGATTGTAACCGATATATTTTATGAAAAAATAAATATTACATAGAAAACAATGTAGTAATATCTAATCAGAAATCCGTCCTTTAACATATAATAAACAGTAACAGATGAAACAGAAAAGCCTCTGTAAATTGATTCTTAAGACAAATCAAACCAGCTGTAGTCTCCTTTGTACCTTACCACGTCATGCGTTACCACTGACGTTCTTAGTGTCTTCGTAAACGTTTCTGCGAGTCAAGGAGTTCGTGAAGCACCTCATCCCTGGTTAACGTGAGAGCACACAAGAGGTCTTCCGACACAGTATGGCCGTCAAAGAAATATGGCACACTGCCAAAATCGCCATCTTCTTTAAACTAATGTATAATAAATGATAGTTAACCCGAATATTTCCGCCGTTCATACTGTATTATGGATGCTTTGCAAGAAGAAAACCCGGTTCATTCAGCATGGCCTTTTTATTTCTCCACTTTTCAATACCATGCGCACAGTATATGCTCATATAAGCTTTTCTAATCCATCCAGTTGTCCCTGTACAGCATATTAAGTATCGTGATGAAATTAAACTAGCTCCTTTCTACATTGTCCCCTGGTGGGACAACGCTAAAATCATGTGGTTCGATTCACATCAGTGGACACAGCAGATCGTCAGATATAGCTTTACTATAAGAATCAAACACACAAAACATTTCTGCATAACATCAGTTAACATACTGCTCTTGCAAGTTTCGTACAACAAAACACGCTTAGTGGGCGCAAGGAAAAACAGACAGAATGGAAGAACACTAGGCTTAAGGAACTTACAAATCTCAACAACTGGCTATCTGTGCTCTATCTACTACTGGTATCCAATCACAAAGATACGCAAATAGCTATCTGTGCTCTATCTACTACTGGTATCCAATCACAAAGATACACAAATAGCTATCTGTGCTCTATCTACTACTGGTATCCAATCACAAAGATACACAAATAGCTATCTGTGCTCTATCTACTACTGGTATCCAATCACAAAGATACACAAATAGCTATCTGTGCTCTATCTACTACTGGTATCCAATCTCGTTTTTTCACCGGAAGTTCTAAAAACGAAGGTCTGTGCTTAACAACAAACCAACAAATATAGACAACTATGTAAGTTTTATATTCTGAGAATAGAGAATAACCAAAGATATCCAAGTTTTTCACATAATTTCTCTCATTGAAAAATGCGAAGTGCTTGCCTTTGGTGGCACAGCGATGTGTCTGTTCACTCACCACGCTAAAAACTGGCTTTCGATACTCGTGGTGGGCAGATAGCACAATATAATTAAGTACAAAGATACACAAATAGCTATCTGTGCTCTTCCCATCACGAGTATCAAAACCCAGTTTCTAGCATCGTTAGTCCGCAAACATAACGCAGCGCCAGTTGGAACAACACAATGAAAAATATTTTAATATTTCTTCACATTGGCAAAAAAGAAAAAAAAAATATGTGAAAATTTAAAATATTTTCGTGTATGAAGCTTAAATTATGAAAATGGAAATTTCGTATAGAATACGATTTTTTTACTCTATGATAAACAATGAAAAGTTAGTTGTGGCATTTCTGAAAGAGCGTACATTTCACAGAAGCATGTTTACCACAAGATGTTGTTGTTTTGAATTAAGCACAAAGTTACACTATGGGCTATCTGTGCTCTGCCCACCACGGGTATCGAAACTAAACCCGGTTTTTAGCGTTGTGTGTCTCCAAACATACCGCTGAGCCACTGGGGGGCCGCAACTAGATGAAAAGAGCATTATTGGCAGTAGGGCTGCGACGATTACGGACTTTTGTAACCGGTTAATCTTTGCCTCGTAACCGAACCGTAACCGGTTAATCGTCTAATCGTCACAGCCCTAGGGATTTGCGCGTGACGGCCGCACCGAACGTTAACAAAAACTCTAAAGGCTTTCAACAACAACAACAACGAAAATTCAACCAAACAAAAGTCAAGCAGTTTGACTTAAAAAAAAATCTTAGATTAACCGGTTAGGAAATCCGTAACCGGTTAATCGTGTAATCGTCACAGCCCTAATTGACAGCTGCTTTTCCCGATTACAAGATGTAAGAATATGACGTTCTTACCTGCACTGATTAGTCATTTTATTTGTAACCAGAATGACAGTATTTTGTTGTGAAAATAACATGAACATTTTGTAGAATTAAATTCACAAGATAACAAGAGGTGTTTCTTTCGACTGTAGTCCAATGCTAAAGAAAGTATGACCACACCTGATCCACAATGTTGGAGAAGGTATACAGTGGTCAATGTAATGTTTAACACCCAGTAACTTTACTGGCCAAGATGAATGCATTAAGTCACTGTCTTGCTTCTATAGATAGTTTTGTACATTACAATCGAAGTGGATTATTCTAGAGATAGTTTTGTACATTACAATCGAAGTGGATTATTCTATAGATAGTTTTGTACATTACAATCGAAGTGGATTATTCTATAGATAGTTTTGTACATTATATTCGAAGTGGATTATTCTATAGATAGTTTTGTACATTACAATCGAAGTGGATTATTCTATAGATAGTTTTGTACATTACAATCGAAGTGGATTATTCTATAGATAGTTTTGTACATTACAATCGAAGTGGATTATTCTATAGATAGTTTTGTACATTACAATCGAAGTGGATTATTCTATAGTTAGCTTTGTACATTACAATCGAAGTGGATTATTCTATAGATAGTTTTGTACATTACAATCGAAGTGGATTATTCTATAGTTAGTTTTGTACATTACAATCGAAATGGATTATTCTATTGCTGCTTTCAAAATATCCTTATTCCTCAGAGTATGATTAAGTAACATTGTAGTGCATTCTAAAGAAAGCAGAGGCTCAAATCAAACCATCACAGTATTCTTATGGTATGGACACACAAGTGCTTCTTGTAAATGTTTTACCACCAACACAAAATAGGAATAAATGTGACTTCCATCACATGCTTCCAGTCATTCTATGTCCACCGTTTGCGCCCTAGTTTAATTGGAAAAAAAACAAAACGTTTTCTTTTATTTTGGGACAAATAATTTCCAGACTTATTACCATCTGTCTTATGTTCAGCATATGAGTAAAGAATCCTAATTATTACTTTTAAAAGATTCAGTCACTTGGAACATTTTCTGATTTTTGTTCCATTTCGCATTCCTCTCCAATCGGCTTTCCAGAAGTCAGCCCATTCCCATACCTATAGCTAGTAAACCCTAACCTTACAGAACAGCAAATAAAATACATTTTCTATATCATCAACATTCTAACTAGATGAACACAAACTATCATTCCACCGTTAAAATCAATGTAACGATGATACATCCACATCAATAAGACTGTCATGACTTAACATACGACCAGTTTATTCTGCGCATGCAGTCAAAGAAGGCAAACGTTTGAGTAAGATAATGAGATATGGTAGTTACCCTGTATTAATCAAAAACCACAGACCCTTACCAACCAGCTATCCTGTGTCTAGACAGTCCTACTTACCAAGTGTTAATCTGAAACCACAGACCCTTACCAACTAGCTATCCTGTATCTAGACAGTCCTAGTTACCACCAGTGAAGTTACCCTGTATTACTCTAAAACCACAGACCCTTAGCAACTAGCTATCCTGTATCTAAACAGTCCTAGTTAGCCAGTGTTAATCTAAAACCGCAGACCCTTAGCAACTAGCTATCCTGTGTCTAGACAGTCCTAGTTACCCTGAATTAACCTAAAACCACAGTCCCTTAGCAACTAGCTATCCTGTGTCTAGACAGTCCTAGTTACTACCAGTGTAGTTACCCTGTTTTAATCTACAGTAACAGACACTCAGTAACTGGTTATTCTGTGTCTAGACAGTCCTAGTTACTACCAGTGTAGTTACCCATTTTTAATTTACAGTAACAGACACTCAGTAACTGGTTATTCTGTGTCTAGACAGTCCTAGTTACTACCAGTGTAGTTACCCATTTTTAATTTACAGTAACAGACACTCAGTAACTAGTTATTCTGTGTCAAGACAGTCCTAGTTACTACCAGTGTAGTTACCCTGTTTTAATCTACAGTAACAGACACTTTGTAACTAGTTATTCTGAGTCTAGACAGTCCTAGTTACTACCAGTGTAGTTACCCTGTTTTAATCTACAATAACAGATACTTAGTAACTAGTTATTGTGTGTCTAGACAGTCCTAGTTACTACCAGTGTAGTTACCCTGTTTTAATCTACAGTAACAGATACTTTGTAACTAGTTATTCTGAGTCTAGGCAGTCCTAGTTACTACCAGTGTAGTTACCCTGTTTTAATCTACAATAACAGACACTCAGTAACTAGTTATTGTGTGTCGAGGCAGTCCTAGTTACTACCAGTGTAGTTACCCTGTTTTAATCTACAGTAACAGATACTTAGTAACTAGTTATCCTGTGTCTAGACAGTCCTAGTTACTACCAGTGTAGTTACCCTGTTTTAATCTACAATAACAGACACTCAGTAACTAGTTATTGTGTGTCTAGACAGTCCTAGTTACTACCAGTGTAGTTACCCTGTTTTAATCTACACTAACAGATACTTAGTAACTAGTTATTCTGTGTCTAGACAGTCCTAGTTACTACCAGTGTAGTTACCCTGTTTTAATCTACAGTAACAGACACTTTGTAACTAGTTATTCTGAGTTTAGGCAGTCCTAGTTACTACCAGTGTAGTTACCCTGTTTTAATCTACAATAACAGACACTCAGTAACTAGTTATTGTGTGTCGAGGCAGTCCTAGTTACTACCAGTGTAGTTACCCTGTTTTAATCTACAGTAACAGATACTTAGTAACTAGTTATCCTGTGTCTAGACAGTCCTAGTTACTACCAGTGTAGTTACCCTGTTTTAACCTACAATAACAGATACTTAGTAACTATTAAACCTGTGTTTTATTGTAATACATAATGGAAGGATACCACAGCTGCATTTGAGCTTATTATACTAATGTATAAAGTTTACATTACAATTGTAGCCACTGAAATTGTTACTGACAGGGAAACCAAACTTAAAAGATGGAAAACCTGAAGCTTTTCCCTAACACAGGAAGGTAGGCTAATGAACGTAGGAAATCACGATTCATTTTAGACCTGACATCAAAGATATGGATTCATGTATTGCAGCCTCTTCAATATATCAAACTAAATGTGATTACTGTTTTTGTAAGAAAATGCACACTGAAGGATTCGCTTCCTAAAATATGTTTTAAATAACGTGAAATCTCTTCTGATATATTATTTTAATACTTTCGGATACTTGATTTAATGTTGTAAGAGAGTTCGATCCACTTGCATGAGTTATTCTTAGCTCACTCACCACTTAAGGATAAGTGAATGTTCTTAACCTCAGTATATAATGGCACTAACCAGTTAAAGAAGCTTTATAAATTAACAGATAAAACGTGCCTTATTACAGTTTCCGTTTCGTTTTTTTTTCTTATTTGAAGAGTCACAATTTTTTATTTGTTTTAACACTTGAATAGTCTAAACTTAGCGTTAAGGTGAGTATTCTGCAAGTTTTGTTCCAGAGAAAGGCCTAGTTGTTAAGACACTGGACTCGCAATCTGAAGATCGTGGGTTCGAATCCTTCTTCCACCAAACATATGTACTCTTTCAGCCGTGGGGACGTCATGATGTGATGGTAAATCCTACTATGCGTTGGTAAAAAAGTAGCCTAAGAGTCGGCGGTGGGTGACAATGATTAAGTGTCTTAACCCTTATCTTTCACTGCTAAATTACGGTCGACTAGCGCAGATAGGCCTCGTCTAGCTTTGCATGAAAAACAAAGAAACAGTAGTTAAAATTGTCCATTTCGAAGCTTTGGCCCAGTGAAACCACTTTAAGTAGAAGTTAAACTGTAAAATTCATTTATGTTAGATTTCCTTCTTCAATAATTTCGCGTAATTTTATTGTACTCAAAGCACAAGTTGTTGATCGCCGGTTCGAATCCTGTCACCACAAGTGCTTTAAGCCGTGGTGGCGTTATAATGTGACTGCCAATCCCACCACTAGTCACTAAAATTAGCCCAATAGTATTCTGTGGGAGGTGTTAACTATCTGCCTTTCCTTTAATCTATCCATTTAAAATTGGGCTCTGCGCAAAATTTAAAAAAAATAATTTCGCTAAAATAAAAAAAACAACTTTAATGTAAATATACCTTTAAGAAATCACGACTTGGGCTTATTATTTGACGAGTACGATAGAATTTTATAAATAAAGTTCAAAGACCTTCAGTCATTTCCAAGAGTTTGCAAAGAGTACACGTAAAAATCAAGCCTACACAAATACAACAACTAACCGTTAGAAGTTGTATCTAAATATCTACGTACAAAATAAAATGGTAAACCACTAGGAAGGCAGGGGACTGCCTATACCATATTTTCTACCATTGTTTCGAATTTTGCACAGTATGTCTTTTATAATTAAGAAAGTTTTTCGAGTTATTGAAAACTGTAGTTGTATCTCAATCAATACTGTGATGAGTTCCGATAGAAAATGCGTGTAGAACGAGTGGTATTGAAATTTGCAATAACTTTATCATGCTCATTAGTTACTCCTGTAGCAGTTAATATGCTATAACATCAAGACTTTTAACTTTCCAGAGAGCATAGCATTTTATTGTAAGGAATCGAGGAACACCAGACATGTCTAGAGATGGTTCAATGTTTTGATGGAACTTTTTAAGGACCTAAATAAACCGGTCGTTTCTGGTAACATCAATTTATTTCAAATGCCAGTCATGAGTTGGTGAAAGGACTACACACCATCAGGCTATTCTGACGATAGCCTTTCATTATTGAAATGAACAAAGTTTTCTTCTTAGTAACTACTAAACGCCAAAGACCTTTCTAAAGATGACCTCTTTATGTGATTTACGAGAAAAAGCTGTGTGCAGAATACTAGACTGTTTTGTTATAACCCTTATTTTCTTTGTTCTATACAGAACACTTGAAGGTTGTATGAATAATGCTAGAATTTTCAAATCATGACGTTTTATCTTAATATAATGATTGTTTGTTTTTGGAATTCGCACAAAGCTACTCGAGGGCTATCTGTACTAGCCGTCCCTAATTTAGCAGTGTAAGACTAGAGGGAAGACAGCTGGTCATCACCGCCCACCGCCAACTCTTGGGCTACTCTTTTACCAACGAAAAGTGGGATTGATCGTCACATTATAACGCCCCCACGGCTTTTCGTCGGTAAAAGAGTAGCCCAAGAGTTGATGGTGGGTGGTGATTACTAGCTTCCTCTCCTCTAGTCTTATACTGCTAAATTAGGAATGGCTAGCGCTGATAGCTATAGTGTATCTTTGCGCGAAATTTAAAAAAAAAAAAACCATTTATATTCTTTATTAAAAGGCTTGTCCACCCAGAACATAAAAGGTCATCACAAAAAAATGTTAAATTCTTTCGAAAAATAAACGTTATTTCCATAAACGTAACATTTCATTCACAAGAAATGTTCTCACGTCTATATACAAAATCACCTTGTAGCTTTGCTGTAAAACAAAAAGTCCACTACATTAATGTCTTATTTACTTTAAAGATAAAAACCCCATCAGGAGAATGTTTGGTCTTCTGTAGTTCCTTGTAATAAATCCTTCTTTATGTTTAATGGGCCCGGCATGGCCAAGCGTGTTAAGGCGTGCGACTCGTAATCTGAGGGTCGCGGGTTCGCATCCCCGTCGCGCCAAACATGCTCGGCCATCACCAGCTAGTAATCACCACCCATTATCAACTCTTGGGCTACTCTTTTACCAATGAATAGTGAGATTGACCGTCACATTATGACGCCTTCACGGCTGAAAGGGCGAGCATATTTGGTGTGACAGAGATTCGAACCCGCGGCCCTCGGATTACGAATCTAGTGCTTTAACTACCTGACCACACCGGGCCAAAGAATACGAGACTCTTTTCTGTTAACGGATTTTTATCTTGGTTAAAAGTGGACAAACATTTCTCATAAGAACTTAATAAATGCTTGAAACTTATCTATCTGTATCATTTATTTATCTTAATTGAGAATGGATTATGTTTTGTTACATGCAAATGACCGTGAAATGTTGAATGTAAAACGCTACAGAGTTTTAGGTTTTTGGCATTAAAGACTTTTCTAGTGAGAAACTTTCATCTGTAAGGTGGTTGAGATTTTGGTGTAAGGAATTTAAGAAGACAAAACATTTTTAATGAGAAACCTTTGTCTTCAAAATCGTTAAAAATTTCGTGTTAAGAACTAAAGAAGACAATGCTTTTCTAATAAGAAACTTTTCTTCGTAAAACGGTTAAGACAATATTTCCTAGTGAACTTTTAATCTTAAATGTGAACAAGCATTTAAAGTAAGGAATTACAAAACACAAAGATAATCTTACTTCTTTGGAAAGTTGTTGTAAAAGACAATAGAATGCCAGACTAATAATAATCTTTCACGATAGATGTACAAGGTTTTTCTATGAGATACCTCAGACATTTTCTGTTGATAAAGTTTTATTTTTACAGCAGTGATATTTCAATACCATTAACTTCTAACTGAAAGATACCCGCACACACATAAGTATTAAATTTGGTTAATTTAATATACTGTCTTTCTAATAACAACTGTAATGTGTTGTTGAGTGTCCCTGCTGTAACCGATATTTTCTTTAAAAGACTTCCTTATTAAAGTTGGACCGTAAGTCAGTGCACGTATCTTCATAAAGTTTTCCAGCACCTCACTGAGATGGAACGAAGTAGGTTTAGTGGTATTGTATGATCCAGAAAGCTCTGTCGATGGGATTTTTATACTTTTGGTAAGTCACCCAAACCAAACAGATCAAAGGATAGAAACAGTACAAAAACGCGTTGAGGATCCTACAGGCCATGAACTTGGCATAAAACTAACAAGCTATTCTTAAGTAAATATGTTACTGAAGTGACAACACGTGTAGACTCTATATGTAGCTGTTTTGAGGCTTCAAAGACTTTAGGTCACATGACTGGTAACAGAAAAAATATTTAAGGAATCTGCCAACATTGTTATGAGTGTTCTGAGCACCTAAACAATGTTCAAGATAGGTTCCTAGGATGTAAACACAACTTACAATTGTGACATATCTACTGTTATATATTTATTTTAACATTGATGTTTGTTTAGTTAAATATATATTTACAACTGCATGTAACTTATACTGTTAAAAGTGTATTGCGAAATTCACGTTTATTCTCTAAAGTTGTAGAAGATTCTCGAGTGTAAGAATTAACAATGTGTTATGTGTGTATGTACAATACTAGAGATTCCCAGTATTATTGCAAACTGAACTTTCTAGATTTTCGCTTTAAATGTTATAAATCGCAAAACGCGAATAGACAGTATATATATATTGCTGGTTTGCTACAGTTAGTATACTATAAGCCTCGTAATCTATAACTGTAATAAACGCTTATTATTGTTTGTTTGGAATTTCGCACAAAGCTACTCGAGGGCTATCTGTGCTAGCCTTCCCTAATTTAGCAGTGTAAGACTAGAGGGAAGGCAGCTAGTCATCACCACCCACCGCCAACTCTTGGGCTACTCTTTTACCAACGAATAGTGGGATTGACCGTCACATTATACACCCCCACGGCTGGGAGGGCGAGCATGTTTGGCGCGACGCCAATAAAGTGGTCGAACCCGCGACTCTCGGATTACGAGTCGCACGCCTTACCCGCTTGGCCATGCCGGGCCCTAAACGCTTATTAATCGGGCAAATTTCAGATATTTAACGAGGAATATTTATAGATTTAGAACATTACAAACTGCTTAACTTCGGTGAATTAGATTCTAATGCTAATATTTCTACGAGGACCTTAGATATTTTCGTCTGGAGAAGAAAACTCAAGTGTGCAGAAGTTAGCTATTTCCTGTCAAGTCCCACCTAGAATTAATTCGCTCATTATGAACCGTCGACAAAATTTTCTGTTCCAGATCAGAGAGAAAAATCGGTTTTGTTTGTAAGTATATAAGAATTTTATATATAAATTATTATTTTTAATGACCATTATTATAAAATATATTATTCTTTGTATTTTAAAATATATCTGTGTTAAAAAAGAAAACTATATGCATCAGTCTCGTTGGCAAATATAATAAATTTATATATACTGACATTAAATTAACATATGCATTAAAATTAACATTTCTCGTTGTTTGAAATCGTAATACATATCTTAATGAATTGGAGACTCATCCGAAATAAAACATAATACGTAACAGCATACTGGCACATTGGTACCGGTTACCAAGTGGCACATTAGTACCGGTTACCAAGTAAATGAGAGAGTACTAGTTTTATCATCAGTGAGTACAGGTGGATTAGACAGAAGACTAGTTCCAGAAAAAAACACGTTACTTCCTGGATGCATTGACAACAAACACTATAAGGACATCACACACAATGTAAGGGAAGGAATCGAGAAGACACTTCTAGAACAGAAATCCATCAGAATAATACTGGATGCAGACTTAATGTCAAACTTTCAAACACTACTATGATCCAATGTTAAGCTTTAGCCAATGATGTTAAACCAGAAGAAAAGGACTACTTCTGTCACTATCTAGAAAAATAAATAGAATCTACAGCCACCCATGGTCTGCTCATCTTCATGAAAGGCCCAAGTGGGAGAGCCAGATCTGATATCGCCAGCGGTGAAAGAACAAGGAGCATCCTTGTAAAAACTCTTGTCATTCTCTGGAGCATTAACAACATGGTGCTTGATAAACAAAAGAGACAAGAACCAGGCTCACCATCTACTCAACCACAGCAATTGAGGCGATCCTCAGAGGATGCCCATTTTAAGGAGCTACAGACACATAAAGTGACCACCACTTTATTACAGGCTTTATCAAGCTGAATCTCAAACCACTAAGATCTACCTATGAGCATACAGGGACAGATAGATGTAGAAAAACTTTAACTCCTAACTGTGAATATGAGCTTTACCCCCTAGCTGTAAAATAAGTTTTAAGTTTTAGAAAACAAGGATAAGAGTGAAGCGGAAGACATCGCTCAAGGTACATCCTCCATCAGCAGCAAGTGGAAAAGGTTTATAATAACTTACCATTAAATAATAATATATATTCTGTTGCACAGTTAAAGAAGAAAACAGGAAATGGCAGAAAACACAGACATGAAGCACTATAGCACAGAGAAAACAACTAAGATCAGTACAGTAAAATCGGTTATAAACGACATTTCCAATGGTTTGTTTGTTTTTTGAATTTCGCATAAAGCTACTCAAGGGCTATCTGCGCTAGCCGTCCCTAATTTAGACTAGAGGGAAGGCAGTTTGTCATCACCACCCACCGCCAACTCTTGGGCTACTCTTTTACCAACAAATAGTGGGATTGAGCATCTCATTATAACGCCCCCACGGCTGAAAGTGCAAGCATGTTTGGTGCGACCGGGATTCGAACTCGCAATCTTCGGATTACGAGTCGAACGCCTTAACCCACCTGGCCATGTCGAGCCCACTGGTAGGAATGTAGGAAGTGGTAGATTCTAAGCAGAATTTATGAATATAGTGTGGTTTTGGTACTGATGTTGAGATACGGCAGTGTAAGTTATCATCAGATTTTAACTTGATTTCGGTTCCTTTAAATGCTAAAGAAACAAATAGAAGTAAAAAGAATGGTTAAGTTACATAATATCACCATACAAATCGGAGCCAGATTCATTAGAAATTCATGATACAAACTGTATTGTTTGGTGATGTTTTCAGATTCCATATATTCAATATGACGATGTGCTGTAAGATGGGAACTCCTTCGCTGACCATAATACAAATTGTTAATGTATCTATTTTATGTTCGCTTATAGGATATTTCAACTTAAATGTAGTATGGTTATGAGTTATTAGAAGTTTTCAGATTTTACAATGAGAGAATCATTTAAGTATATTATTGTTCAGAGCAGGAGGAAATGATGAAATAGATTACTTTTTTGTGCAAAATATTGTTCATAACGTAACTTTTAAATTGTGTTTTATCATTTGTTATTTGTTCGGTTGAAATCTCGTAACACAACTTACTTTTCTAAAACATTGTTTTATTACAGTTGTAATAAAAACATAATGGTTATTTATTTAAACTGAAAAATTAGAGTTTAAATATTATAAAAATCAGATTATTCTCAAAAGATAACACTTAACTCTATATATAAAAGCGGCTCGGCATGACCAAGTGTGTTAAGGCGTTCGACTCGTAATCCGAGGATCGCGGGTTCGAATCCGGTCACACCAAACATGCTCGCCCTTTCAGCTGTGGGGGCGTTATAATGTGACAGTCAATCCCACTATTCGTTGGTAAAAGAGTAGCCCAAGAGTTAGCGATGGGTGGTGATGACTAGCTGCCTTCCCTCTAGTCTTCTACTAAATTAGGGACGGCTGGCGAAACTCAAAACAAACAATATATATACAAAAACGGCTCGTTTGGGTTGATAAAATATTTTACATAGAAGGTCGAAACGTTGTTCGCTCTTCTATGTAAAATATTTTCTCAACCCAAAGGAGCCGTTTTTGCATATATATTTCTCAACAAGTGGGTTTCTCGACATCACTGATCAAAACAAACAAAGTATATATAAAACCGGCTGCTTTTTACATATATTTTTTTCTCTACAAGTGGGTTTTCTTGACATCACTGAATTCTTAACTCTGTTAATTATGAGTATATTATTTATTATTCGAGGCAGTATTTGAAATTTAAAAAAATCAAAATATTTAATTTACAAGTAAAGCGAAAAACAATAGAGCTCGCAATTAGATGAAACTTCCTTGAAAAATAAAAAAAATCCTTTACTAGAGTTAATACATCCAATTAAATAGATAACTACACAACATAATAGAATTATTCTGAAATGTAGAACAAAATAGTTTAGAAGAATTGAATCAGTTTACACTTCCTGAGGAGTCAGCGATGCGTCTCATGATTTATAACACTAAAACTCGAGTTTCAATACCAACGGTGGTCAGGGCACAGACAGCCCGTTATGTAGCTTTGTGTTTAACAAGAGAGAAAAGATAAAATTTAATAAAGGTATTTTTGCTTATTGATTATCCTGATAAAGTAACGTTTAATCTGCTTAATTATGTTTTAAGTGGCGCAGAAAAACAAACATGTTCCGCATTGTGGCTACCATTTCAACAAAAATAAATCAAACCTCTGAAAGCTTTCCACTGAACAGATGATAGTTGTTGTAGTAATTGGTCAAACATTAAACGTGATCGGAGAACAACATTAGCGAACAATTAGGGAACAACTTAATAGCGTATAAGCTCAAGAGAGTGACGTGCTTTACTATTGTTTAGTAACAAGTGCATTAATATTGTTTAGCAACAATAATGTTTTTGAAATAAACTCGTAAAAGTAAGTAAAATCGAACATAGAAACATCTCGAGCTACAGAAGGCAGACTATAAGGGAACCTTACCAATAGCTAAAATGGAGTATTATAGCACTCGACGAATGTCATAAAACGTGGCAAATAGCTACTCATTTGATATTATACATGGGGCATATGAGGATGGTTGTCTAGTTTGGCCGATAATATATAATATTAGAACCTATAACCGTGAAAAGCATAAACTTAATGCAGTTACTTTTTTGTTCCACCTAATATACTGTAGAAATTATTTGGATGTCACTGTCTTTATATTTGAAGATGTTGAATGTCTGGATAGTTTGAAAACTATCTTAGTAAAAGACATACTAGTTTCAAATTCGCAGTAGAACATCGAAATTTGAAAATTACTGATCAGTGTGATTCATCATACACACGTAAAGAAACTGAACCAGAAATAAGTCATACCTATATACACGTAAAGAAACTGAACCAGAAATAGATCATACCTATATACACGTAAAGAAACTGAACCAGAAATAGATCATACCTATATACACGTAAAGAAAGAAACTGAACCAGAAATAGATCATACCTATATACACGTAAAGAAAGAAACTGAACCAGAAATAGATCATACGTATATGCACGTAAAGAAAGATACTGAAACAGATATAGATCATACCTATATACACGTAAAGAAGCAAACTGAACCGGAAATAAATCATACCTATATACACGTAAAGAAAGAAACTGAACCAGAAATAGATCATACCTATATACACGTAAAGAAACTGAACCAGAAATAGATCATACCTATATACACGTAAAGAAACTGAACCAGAAATAGATCATACCTATATACACGTAAAGAAAGAAACTGAACCAGAAATAGATCATACCTATATGCACGTAAAGAAAGAAACTGAACCAGAAATAGATCATACCTATATTACCCGATAGAATATATATTTTATGTCCAGAAACAGTACGACGTCAGGCTACATTATCTTTATCAGAAATACTGACGTGGTTCTTCGAGTTGACATAATCTCTGTATCATAAATATTGTGGCCTTTCCTGGCTTTATGGTTAGGACGCTCGACTCGTAATTGGTCAATTGAAGAAAAAATATATATTTGACTGGAAAATATACTTCATCTCATGATGCTGCAAGTTAACAAAATGTATCTCTGATAGCTAGGCTATAGGAACGTAAACTGTTATTTTGTGTCATTCTACAAAAGTATACCATTGTCATAGCTGATCCAGCTGTGCCCAGGGAAGCGAAGCAGGGCTGAGTGTAAAAATTAGGGTACAAACGACTCTTCTCATATGTGATATACATATTAAGCTATACCAGTGTGTTAAGTATCCAGTATAACTTTCTGTCCGTCTGTAAACACATCTTCTAAACGAACTGACTAATCCAAAACAAACTTCGTATGCTTACGAAGTAGTCTAAAATGACCCTAATTCACATTAACTGTTTATATATATATTGAAAAAATAAAGAAGCCAAAATTCGCAGACGAATGCAAAATGTCTCCACCATGGCCAAATCTGGCACAAGAAGATCGTGAAAAAAAAAGACAGAAAAATAGAAAACTATATATCAATGCTTGGGACCTGCAAGATTGTAGCTTTAAACCAAATACATGTACGTTTGTCTGAGTATTTGGCCAAAGATGCCAACATTATGTTTTTGTAAGTTTTGACCCCGATAAAATTTAAAAAAGATGCCAACATAACTTCTTTTGGTATGTCAATGTATTAAGCGCATGTGTATGTGTGTGTCAATTTTCATCTTGATGGTTGTAAGTAAGACGGAACAGAAGCCAAAAATATACATTTTTGTGTTGTTAACCTTTGACCCAATAAAATTATTAAAAAAGATTTAAATGAAAAAAAAATTAAAAGTCATATAAGCAAGCTGGATCAAAGTATAAATATAACAAGTTTTAAAACAATCCGAGAATCTCTTGGGAGAATGAAGATACTGCTACCATTTGTGTTCACACTGTTTCCACACCAATTCACAGTTTATAAGATACTGCTACCATTTGTGTTCACACTGTTTCCACACCAATTCACAGTTTATAAGATACTGCTACCATTTGTGTTCACACTGTTTCCACACCAATTCACAGTTTATAAGATACTGCTACCATTTGTGTTCACACTGTTTCCACACCAATTCACAGTTTATAAGATACTGCTACCATTTGTGTTCACACTGTTTCCACACCAATTCACAGTTTATAAGATACTGCTACCATTTGTGTTCACACTGTTTCCACACCAATTCACAGTTTATAACAGGTTTAGAACAAATGCTTAAGCCTGAATTAGAAAAGTATTTCATATTTTTGGGATATTTCTCCCTTCTTGATATTAAGGATAGTTTTCTCTAATAGCAAAATTCTAGATTGTTAATAAATTGAGTGCATTAAATGTACCAAATTCAGACGGTAGAAGTCTTGACCACATCTCTACTGTAAATTGGGCTGTTTTAAACAAGAAATGACGCAGATTCTTTGCCATTTCTACCACGTTTTCCGACTCAACTTCCTCACTTTTGTTCCACTACCGCTGTCTTACAACAATTTTCTCGGGAAATGAACGCTACTGAAAATCCTCACAGAGATTCTGCTCGTTTTTAGCGAATTTGTGCGCATTTTCCACGTTTTCAAGAGAAAACATACGAAGGAGTGTACTCTCCTTAAGATAAATCGTTAAACTTTTAAGGTAAGATTAAAGTGTATTACAGAAGCTTTCAAAAAATCCCATTATGTATTGAGAGTTCACTTTTATGTGTAGACCTTCACCCGACCTGTCGGGCCTTCACAAAGGGCAGAGCAAGAAATGCAGTTTGCTGCCCAAAATATTAGTTAAATTGCACAACGACTTAATTGTTAATGTTTTTACTACTCATGGATACAAAGCTGCATAAAACTCTTTGTGTGCTCTTCCCACTACGGGTATCGAAACCCACTATCTAGCGGTATAAGTCCGCAGATATACCGCTGTGCCACTGTGTGACTTTTAATTATTATGTAACAGACTATTAAAAAGTGATACTGGTATAAGAAAATGACGCTGTTGTTTATTAGAAATTAAATATATCAATTATTGTTTATTGTTCTATAAGGTTTTCATGTTAATAAATTTTGATATCTGTGCTCTACCAATTAACGGCCTTGAATGTAAAAGCTGGCAACAGAGCCAGAGACAATACACTTTCTATACTTCACAGATATCACCATGATGGTTGTGAAATAATGACAACTTATTCACCGTTTCTTATCTCCTACTTTAACCTATCACATCAAATGATCATTTGAAGTGTTGATGTAGCTATTAAAACCATGTAGTCAAACCACTTATTATAACTCGTTCCCGAAACATATTCTCTTTTCTGCAAATTGTTAGCAATAGTTTTCAAAACTCTTATAGGTCCTTACAAAATGTTTATTTTAACATATTGCTACTACTTGATGTAAGTCTCAGCACATTTCTCTGTTTACGGTATACACTACTAGTGTTTACTGCACTTGCAAAGAATGTAATACGCTACTGCGGTTTGCTTCACTTATAATAATACACTGCCTATATTTGTTTCACTTATAATAATACACTACCTGTGTTTGTTTCACTTATAATAATACACTACCTGTGTTTGTTTCACTTATAATAATACACTACCTGTGTTTGTTTCACTTATAATAATACACTACCTGTGTTTGTTTCACTTATAATAATACACTACCTGTGTTTGTTTCATTTATAATAATACACTACCTGTGTTTGTTTCAATTTATAATAATACACTACCTGTGTTTGTTTCACTTTATAATAATACACTATCTGTGTTTGTTTCAATTTTATAATAATACACTACCTGTGTTTGTTTCATTTATAATAATACACTACCTGTGTTTGTTTCAATTTATAATAATACACTACCTGTGTTTGTTTCACTTATAATAATACACTACCTGTGTTTGTTTCAATTATATAATAATACACTACCTGTGTTTGTTTCATTTATAATATAATACACTACCTGTGTTTGTTTCACTTATAATAATACACTGCCTGTGTTTGTTTCACTTATAATAATACACTGCCTATGTTTGTTTCACTTATAATAATACACTACCTGTGTTTGTTTCAATTTATAATAATACACTACCTGTGTTTGTTTCACTTATAATAATACACTACCTGTGTTTGTTTCACTTATAATAATACACTACCTCTGTTTGTTTCACTTATAATAATACACTACCTGTGTTTGTTTCACTTATAATAATACACTACCTGTGTTTGTTTCATTTACAAACGATATAATACACTACCAACGTTTGCTTCACTTACCAAGGATGTAATACGCTACTGAGGTTTACTTCACTCATAATAATACGCTACTAACGCCTGCTTCACTTATAATAATACACTACCAACGTTTGCTTCACTTACCAGTGATGTAATACGCTACTAAGGTTTACTTCACTCACAATAATACACTACTAACGTTTGCTTCACTTACCAGTTATGTAATACGCTACTAACGCCTGCTTCACTTACAATAATACACTACGAACGTTTGCTTCACTTACCAAGGATGTAATACGCTACTGAGGTTTACTTCACTCACAATAATACCCTACCTACGCCTGCTTCACTTACAATAATACACTACGAACGTTTGCTTCACTTACCAAGGATGTAATACGCTACTGAGGTTTACTTCACTCACAATAATACCCTACCTACGCCTGCTTCACTTACAATAATACACTACGAACGTTTGCTTCACTTACCAGTGATGTAATACGCTACTAAGGTTTACTTCACTCACAATAATATACTACTAAACCCAATACGTAAACATAACACAATAATGATTATAGTTTTTAATTCCGTGTTATATGTAAATGAAGTAAAACATATGAATATTTTGTATTATAAACGTGTTCTAAGCTGCTGTACTGTCTTTCAAGACTCCATTCCCTGGTAATTGTAAGAAAATAATGACTTTTGATTTTCCTTTTGGCACTACAGTCATTATTAACATATATTTTCGGAATGAACTTACTTCTACCCAACACCATGAGAATCACTTAACTCACCTTGATGAGGTGGCTCGATGGTGGCTGATTGGTTCCAAAGGAATAAAAACATTTGTCTTCTTTTTCGAACTCCCCCGGCGACCAATAAGCTTGTGTGATCGAAACATGTGTGTTGCTAATCTTATAAATGTGTCTGAGGCTCAGATCTGAGAATATCCGGCGAGTCTTTCTCGTTCCCAGAAAATACAGTGTTATTGTACTGTGTCTAGTGAAATATGTACGTCGTCCATCTATGGTTGACTGTATGTGGAATGGTGTTACGTACAATTTCTCTAGAAGAGACAAGACAGATCTCATATGAGTTGGTTTCGTTCTACTAAAACTACAGCAGTGTGTTATATATGTATTTTAATCACACAAAATCCGACTGAACAAATGCTAATGACTTCATTTGAAGTACATTATTATTATTTCGTGACATGCTTGTCATACAAAAGAATAGTTTATCATTACTCAAAGGAACAATAACTCATAGATCCATGCTGTTTCAATAAGGTTCAAAGTTTTGACATCTCTAGACAGACTAACATACCGTAGTTGCTATCAGTGGTTATAAATGAGCTGAAATTTAAAAAACTCTGGGATCTCCACCAGGATTAAAATATCAGTAAACGTTAAAACACGTATACCTACCTTGTGTTCTAAAAGTTACAGAATAATACGTTTATGTGAAGGATACGTGTGAAATGTAGAATGTAAGATAATATTTATGAAAAGATTTATTATAATAGCAAGTTTTTACACACACACCTAAGCCTAAAAAGTATAATTTTGAAGTCACAGTTTTGAAATAAGACATTTTGGGTAAGTTAAATATAATGTTTATTTTTGAATTTCGCGCAAAGCTACACGAGGACTATCTGCGTTAGCCGTCTCTAATTTACCAGTGCAGGATTAGACGAAAGGCAGCTAGTCATCACCACCTACCGCCAACTCTGGAGTTACACTTTTACCAACGAATAGTGGGATTGACTGAAATATTATAACGCCCCCACGGCTGAAAGGGCGAGAATGTATGGTGCGACGAGGATTCGAACCCGCAACTCTCAGATTACGAGTCGAGCGCTTTAACCACCTGGTCACGCCGGGCCATGTGTAATGAAAACATTTTGTTGAAGTCTTGTTGAAAACCCTGTTGACAAACAATTAAAAAAGTGCATAATTTGTTTGTCTGACAAACCTATTATAATTAAGCAAAATTGCTAATATATCAAAACTTTCACGGTGATGTTCCAGCAGTTTTTTTAATATACTAATGACATTAAAATGGCCCTATTAAATTGATTCATATATATATCATGAAAAAGTAATTTTAAATTAATAATATATACAGCATTAGAAATAATTATTTATAAAGAAACAATAAAACACGGCTAATTAAAACTAAGTGGTAAATTTACAATTAGGGTAATATTCTATTATAGAAACCACACAGAAGAAAACGTTATTTGCCCAACGCACCAGTATATTATAATTATTAATAATTATATTATTATAATTATAATATGTATGATATTCTGTTCAGTTTAAACTCAACAGTACACCATACTTTAAATTAGTTTATAAATTTAGGATTGAGCAATACTGTTTCGCATTTCCTGTATTATGTAGTTAGTTAGTTATCACCATGAGATTCCATCTAGGAACATGTGGCCGCAATCGCTTGCGGATTCTTCAACAAGTATTTAAGTGAGTAGGTTGTTAGCCCACTGAACCGAGCCGTCCCTAATTTAGCAGTGTAAGACTAGAAAGAAGGCAGCTAGTCATTGCAACCTACCGCCAGCTCTTGGGCTACTCTTTTATCAACGAATAGTGGGGCTGACCATCATATATTATAACGCCCTCACGGCTGAAAAGACGAGCATGTTTGGTGCGACGGTGATGCGAACCCGCGACCCTCAGATTACGAGTCGAGTGCCTTATTCCACCTGGCAATGCCGGGCCTCCATCTAAAGTATTAGAGTATATAAAATTGGATGTTTATTTAGTGGGCTGCAATCGTTAAAAAATTGTATTTACTGTGAAGAAAATAATTCCATATGTCAAGTTTTCAAAAGACTGTAACACTTTTGTACATACACTAGTTAACATTCTTACATTACTAGGTGTTGAATCAAGTAATTTAAAAAATATAATAGCTTTTCCAGGAAAATCCTATAAAATAGAATAAAGAGTACGTAGTACACGTGAAATAACGGGAGTTAACTAGGTACGTAAATACGTCATCCAAGTACTACTTTAGATAGTAAACCTCCGCGAGGATTAATACATGTGAAACACACTCCGGCAGAATTACGTTACTAAACTGCTAAATGTATAATGGGTTACAAACTAAATGTAAGGGGGTAGGGGGAAGCTTTTTCACATTATTCTGTAATTACGAAGCTCAGTTGTAAGAAATACAAATCTTATTCTTACCAAAAATAAAATGGGAAAAACAGAAACACATTTTCACTTGCAGAGTTTTGTCAAGTACTTTACCAGAATAGTTAAAAGTATCTGAAAGGCTTAAAATGTGGCTTAAAAAATATTTTTATAGATAGAATGGTGAAGAAAGTATACATGCATGTTTATATGTACTTTAAACTCAAGGTGCAGAGGAACAGCGTCGCGTGTCTTAAAATTTGTTTAGCTGCATCAGGGTTAGACGACATTTCTTGCAAAGAAACACGTGCTATACAGAGAAACTTCCTTCCGGCTTGAAAATATTTTTAACTTATATAGACGCGGCACAATGTAGCCTGCAATATAATAATTTCTAGACTGACGTTAATATTTTTTTGTGGATTATATTTATGTCTTAATGTACTGCAAAAAAAGATAACCTTACAAAGGCACAATAAACTTCCGACTATGCCTAAAGTCCATAAAAATTCTGCTATCCTAGATTCAATGTATTTATAGCCTTGTCTTCGACTATAGACATGATAATTATATATTACTTAGGAATATATAATTTGGTATATATATGTAGGCAAGATGAACTGAATTATAAATAATAAATCGCTCTAAAGATAACCTTACAAAGGCACAATCAGCAATAGTGCAGAAACGCTATGAAATATTTACTTTCAATGTAGATCAGGAGATCTTATACGTAAGATTGAAATCCATTATTCTTAAAGTCAGATAACTATTCAAGCCTTAAAGTGTAGCGACGTCTTATATATATTTATTGATAGTTGGTTGATCGATAAAACACACAGCTAAAGTAGGGACCACGCTTAAAATCTTCCTTTATCAATTAAAAGTTTGTTTGTTTTTTCAAAACAGATGACCCCACTAGGTGGTCTTTAGCCCCTTTAGGGAAGTATAAGTTGAAAAAATCACAAAATAACCCTACAGTTTTTGACTGGTTATTACACATTCAACATAATTATAGCACGTTTATTCTAAACATTGAGCTTACTTTCTCTAATAGAAAACAAATAAGACAATTTCAACTGTTCTTTAATTTGTAAGTATAATAAATCTGAAATGTGTTATCGCCTTCCAAAGTACTTCACATTTCGCATGTATGATTAACAGATATTCAACAACAATACAGATGTCAGTAATTTGTATTTAGTTTGCGTTAACTTCCCGAATAAATGACATTATATAAAAATTCTCCATCAACGAGTCTCAATAAGGATCCTCCTTATAAAATCCCAGTCACACCAAACATGCTCGCCCTTTCAACCGTTGGAGCGTTATAATGTGACGATCAATCCCACTATTCGTTGGTAAAAGAGTAGCCCAGGAGTTGGCGGTGTGGTGGTAATAACCAGCTGTCTTTTTTCTAGTCTTACACTGCTAAATTAGGGACGGCTAGCACAGATATCTCTCGTGTAGGGTTGCGCGTAGCCCCCCGCTAGTACAGCGGTATGTCGCCGGATTTACAACGCTAAAATCAGGGGTTCGATTCCTCTCGGTGGGCTCAGCAGAGAGCCCGATGTGGCTTTGCTTTAGAAAAACACAAACACGCTTTGCGCGTAATTCAAAAGAAACTAAACCAAACCTTATAAAATCTAATAAGTTAAATTTTTTTTAGCTCTTCACGTGTCATAAATTTCATATCCTGCACTATTTATGTCATTATTTGAATTTGCTTAAAACTATTTAGAATGATGAATATGAATACTGTTTATATTAATCTTGTATGATTTTTTTCATATTTCACTTGGTTTAATAATATTTTTCGCATTTAGTATTTCTTTTCATAATTGCCCCTTAGTGGCACATCGGCACGTCTGTAGACTTACAACGCTTTAAACGCAGTTTCGATACCCGTGGTGGGCAGAGCACACACATCCCATCGTGTAGCTTTGTGCTTAACTTTAAAACAAACAAACAAACTTTTTGTAACTGATTAATTGTTGTTCATTTTATGCCCACAAGGTTATTACAATCAATATTTAGTTAGCTATTATTGTGATACTTAAGCACTTACGTATATTTACAAAATTAAGGTTTGTTGAATCTATAATCTTATATTTTTAAGAAGTTAAATGAAAGAGTCTCCTGTTCACCAGTGGTAAGACTGAGAATTCGCATACTAAAAATTAGGCTTCGATACCCTCAGTAAGCATAGACCAGGTAGCTTATTACGTAGCCGTGTTTTAACAAAGAAATAGGTTCTGTGTATTAATACGCTGCTTATAAGATTTCTGAGTGTATAATACAATGGCTAGGTGTCACACGTGCCTTTGAAGAAACGTTGTTGTTTTGAATCAAGCACAAAGCTACACAATGGGCTATCTGTGCTCTGCCCACCACAGGTATCGAAACCCGGTTTTTAGCGTTGTAAATCGGCAGACATACCGCTGAGCCACTGGGGGGCTTAAAGAAACGTAATTCATTGTTTCTACTTATAAATTATCATATCAGCTCAGTTATATTATATAATTATATAGTAAGTGCTTATTTAGAAAGTGCTTTAAAAGTGATGCTAGCGGCTACTGTGAAACAATTCTTAACGTTTTTCTGACGCATAAATAACCTGTGTATATAATAATGCACATATGGTGATTTCTAATCGACTTGTTTATCGGTAGAACTTTAAGCTTCTGTCAGAGAGTAGACATTGAAATGAGAAGGTAGTAGGGACGAAAGTTGTCCACGCACAAATTCACCAAGTTAAAACTGTCGTAAACTTCTACCACAAGGGAAGCACTCTGCCTAATTGCTATTGTTCAAACACTTGAACGTCAACTGGATGCATACTTCATTATTATAAAAAAAAAGACCTATTACACTCTCAAACGCAAAAACCAATTATATTGTGCTGACCCTTGACTTACATACTATTTAGTTGATTGTGCTGGACAATAAAAATCTGCTACTGAAGAAAACTCAAGTTATTTATGGTAATTTTTATTGCTGATTTCAGAAATGTATTCAGAATTTCCTCATCACTCCTTGAAGCCCCGCATGGCGAGATAGATTAAAACGTTCGGCTCGAAATCTGAGGGTCGCGGGTTCGAATCCCCGTCGCACTAAACATGCTCGCCCTTTCAGCCGGGGGGGGCGTTATAATGGAACGGTCAATCTCATTATTCGTTGGTAAAAGAGTAGCCCAAGAGTTGGCGGTGGGTGGTGATGACTAGCTGCCTTCTCTCTAGTCTTACACTGCTAAATTAGGGACGGCTAGCGCAGATAGCCCACGAGTAGCTTTGCGCAAAATTCAAAAACAAAATCACTTCTAGATTTTGTGTTATTGTAATTTCTCAATATTTTATCAGAACAATGTGAAATACCATGTAATCAACTCAGTATAATATGCCGTGAAATTACGTTTCCTTGGACAGTTTAATAGGTAAAATAGGCATCAAGTTTTTATAACTTCAAACATTTACTGTATTGCATTAATGTAAACTTCCAAATATACTGTTCGTATATGCTATTTGTTTTCGGTATAATTGCAGAGAATTACACTACTTTTGCTTCCGTCCCACTCTCTCCTGTTCCGCCCGGGAATCACGAAGCCTTCATGTGCTTAGTTTACTAGAACATTAGAGAATTTCCTCAACAGGGCATAAAAGGAGTGGAGTCAGACTTCTCTTTCTCAGCTGCCTCTCACTCACTCAGTTGGTCACTTCGTCTTGCATCGCGCACAGTCAAAATCAAGTTCAATCTTCTCCCTTGCATCATACCCGCGAAATGATGTGATTCTCTATAACATTGTTTTCTTTAAATCTATTAAACTCTAGTTTTGTAAATACAAGGTTGTTTATATTTTTAAAAAAATCATTTGAAATTCTGACTGCCTCCAGTTCAAGTAAAGTCTGTAAGTGCAAAACTCACCTATATCAGATACTGCTAAGCTTGTGAGAAATATATTACAGTTTTCATGAAATAAAACCTCATACACATGGTAAATTAATTAATTTAAGACTATTTTAGGTGTAAAATGACCAAGAAAAACATTTCAAGTGTATGTTATGCAGTTTGGACACTTAGTTTAACAAAGTGGTTGATTAAGAAGAGAGAAAATATGCCATTTGCAGTTCCCAAAGATGATCTAAATAAATCTTATTTTTACATAACTTGCGTGATTGATATTTAGGCAAAGCTAAACAATACATTAAATATCCAGATACTGTATCTGCAATGAAACCAGTACCTCAGAAGGATTGTCTTTCAGTTTCACATTCACCAACAAACTGGTAAACCAACAAACAGTTATTCTGTGAAGAAGACAATGGACCAGCTTCATCCTCTTCATCAAAACATTATATCCTTGTGGTATTTCAACATAAACTCCCTCATCTGATCACACAATAAGATCTAAAGATTCATAACTTGCCTCTATCAAAGCAGCATGAGGAACTTTTCGGCTCTCGTTACAGCAGTGGAATTTATTAGGCCTAGAAACAGTAATTTTCGTGTACAAAAGTTACCATCAAAGTCTTGCATCTCACTACAAGATAATCTGTGTTTTTGTACAAATATTGGTGCACTACTGAAGAAATTAGAAATTCTAAAGAATGGAAAAGTTTATTGAGTCATCTAAAGTTAGGCCCGTTGTGACCAAGTGGTTAAGGCCATCGACCCGTAATCTGAGAATGGCGGGTTCAAATCCCGTCACACCGTACATGTTCGCCATATCAGCCGTTTAATCCCCCTGTTCGTTGGTAAAAGAGAAAACCAAGTCTTACACTGCAGCCCCCCAGTGACTTAGCGGTATGTCTGCGGACTTACAACGCTAAAAACCGAGTTTCGATACCCGTGGTGGGCATAGCACAGATAGCCCCTTGTGTAGCTTTGTGCCTAATTCAAAACAACAACATCTTACACTGCTAAACTATGGATGGTTAACGCAGATAGCCCTGGTGTAGCTTTCCGCGAAATTCAAAACAAACATGTAAAGTTAATGTGAAATTTTATTCTTTCACTAAGCCGGTTGTTCATGCCAAGAACACTAAGAAACACTTATCATAGCATGCTAATTATATAATTCGTAAACACAATTTACAATGAATAAATAAAGTTATTAAAGAAAAAGTTATTTTCGTAAATCTATAAATAAATTTTAACATGATTATTAGATTCAGTATCCTCAAATTACTCAGTAATTTTAACATGATTATTAGATTCAGTATCCTCAAATTACTCAGTAATTTTAACATGATTATTAGATTCAGTATCGTCAAATTACTCAGTAATTTTAACATGATTATTAGATTCAGTATCGTCAAATTACTCAGTAATTTTAACATGATTATTAGATTCAGTATCCTCAAATTACTCAGTAATTTTAACATGATTATTAGATTCAGTATCGTCAAATTACTCAGGAATTTTAACATGATTATTAGATTCAGTATCGTCAAATTACTCGGAAACACGTGATTTTTTCGTTGTATTTCTGACGTATCCCTTCTCCCAAAAATGTTGTTTTCTGGCTATATTACTCTTTCTAGTGTATTTGCTTTTTTACACGTGCAATATTGTATCGTCGTTTTATCCAGATTTTAGCACTCATGTAATCTTAAACGAATAAAGGCCCCAGCATGGCCAGGTGGTTAAGGCACTCGACTCGTAGTTCGAGGGTGGCAGGTTCGAATCCTCGTCACACCAAACATGCTCGTCCTTTCAGCCGTGGGGGCATTATAATGCGACGGTCATTCTAGCTATTCGTTGTTAAAAAGAGTAGCCCAAGAGTTGGCAGTGGGTGGTAATGCCTTCCCTCTAGTCTTACACTGCTAAATTGGAGACGGCTAGTGCAGATAGCCCTCGTGTAGCTTTGCTCGAAATTCAAACAAACGAATGAAAGGGGTACACTGAGAGTCAAGATGCCAATAAGACAAATCTCTCTATCTTCCACTCAACATGTGTATTTACACTTCAGTAAGGTCCTAATTATAAAAACACTCTTACTGATTTTTAGCTGGAACCTTTAGGCTTAGAGACTTGTTAGGAAAAGTTAACTGTTACCCTGTATTTTTATTATGTATAATTTCTTGCCTAGCAAAACGCCTATCACATTCATGGCGCTAAAGCGAAGATAATTATCTTAAGAAATGATTTTGGTTGTTTTGCATATTATATCACATATACTTGTTTATGTTCTGTTTTGTTGTTCTACATATATTAGTACAAACGAGTTTTCGTGGCCCTGGAAACTGCATTTAGTATTTTCTATAAAGGAATGCACTAAAGTTTGTCTGTGTAATTTTCTTTTCTAAAATGTATGTAATCTCACTACACTCCATTTAATATAAATAGGCATCGCTCTCACCAAATTTCGCTAAGATTTTGTAACAGAAGACTTTTATAAATATAAATAATCTCGAAGAACTCAGTTATACCTTTCTATAAAACGCTGGTATGTAATGACTATGAGACAGCTTTTGCTATCAAGGAAACGTGACATCACATACAGTGCACGAGATATACTGTTGAAAAATTCGCCAATGAACGTAGATGCTATGGAAATGCGTTCCTTACGTACGATGCACAAGGGAATGATAGTACTTGGTTAATTTCATTGTGTATGTAAAATTTACGAGTTTCACTCTTGCACCCGAGAAACTTAATACTTTAAAGAGGAAATGGAAATAATTACGGAAGCGCATAAGTGATACGTATATAGAAGTCATAAAGAATGGGTAATGGTGGATTTATTAGTTTTACGAAATATTACCACAGAAAATACAAAAGTTTTGTATGTTTGTTGTTGTTAAGCAGCACAAAGCTACACAATGGGCTATCTGTGCTCTGCCCACAACAAGTATCGAAGCCCGGTTTTTAGCGTTATAAGGAAATTAGAAATCTAAAGCGATTAAGCCATACAATAAAATGGCTTTTCGTATGTGAATTCTTTATTTCACAGACACATACATATCCATCACATTACATCAGGCAAGGCCCTTTCGTAATCAGCATATTACAAAACTTTCTTAAGTGGTACAACATGAAATACACAAAAATACTCTTTTTGATTAATGTTATGGGCATCTCAAGCGTCCAGCAACTGTCACCAATGTATATAAAGTGGCCAGCTGTTCGGTTTGGTCTGTTTTGAATTTCGCGCACAACTACACGAGGGCTTTCTGCGTCAGTTGTCCCTAATTTAACAGTGTAAGACTAGAGGGAAGGCAGCTAGTCATTATCACCCACCGCAAACTCTTGGACTACTCTTTTACCAACGAATAGTGGGATTGACCGTAACATTATAACGCCACCACGACTGAAAGGGCGAGTATGTTTGGTGTGACGGGGATTCGAACCCGCGACCCTCAGATTAGGAGTCGAGTGTCTTAACCACCTGGCCATGTCGGGCCAATTCACATTTTAATGTTTTTAGTTTCACATAAGTCCATACACTCTTAAGAATGTTCGTTTCGTTTTAGGAAATTTTAAAATTCCAAACCATGGTTTAAGTTGTCTCACAGATATATTTATCGCCAAAGTATCATTTTACGTTTGTTATATGCTTGAGATCATTGTCTTCCTGGAAGACGTTTTCTCATCCAATGACTCTGGGAGAATGGCATGATCGATCAACATACTTAGCAGCATTCAGAATGTCCATATGTACACACGTAGCAACGTTCAGAATGTCATTAGATTTTATATATGAGTGAAAGGTTTGGCTGAGATACAGACCAACAACAATCCATATGAGAACACTGACCATGATTTCACTGTTGAACTGACACTTACTGATTGCTTCTGGATAATCCTCTGCAAACAGCACACATCTCTAGCTTTGTTAATTCCTCTGGTTGTGACTTAAGGTCCATTTCAATATTTTGGTTTAGTAATTTCTTCTCAGAAGCGATTCTCGAATAGCTATATATATCCCCTGAAATCATTTCATGCGAGTCTGTATCTTACTGTTCTCGAAGTAAAACTCACACCTGTACTTACAGCGAAATCTTTAGCAATATACATACTCCATCGTAATTGTCTCGTAAAGAACCTGAACAGTTCTGGTTCTCTATCTCGACCAGACATTGGTAACAGCCAGTTTTAAATATGCTCTTCACCCGTGTACATAATACTTCTGAAATACGCAGTTTCGCAGCAAATTTGCGTATGGAGTATCCATGCCTCTCTAAAACTTTATTTGTATATTCTTTTCAAGCGATGTTTAAGTGTCTGAAATCACACTGCTACTGCTAGGCATAGTATGACTAACTGTACTTTTACAGACTGCATACAGATGTAGCACTTTCTGATTGGTTGTATAACAATGATCCAGGATATCATCTATTAAGTCATAACTGTGTTCTGTTGCACTTCAATTTTACACAATAACTGGGTGACACCACAGTTATTACTTACCATTTACACCCTTATTTCTTGGCTGTTATAATTATTAAATCCAATACTCTGTGTGTGTAAATGCTATTCACATAGTGAGATCTGGTAGTAAGTATGGCTTAGTGAGACATGTGTAATGCTGGATAATAAAACAATATTAGTGCTAATTCACGTATCGAATTTTGTTAATCACTTTGTTACGGGTTTTTACATTAAACCATTCTCACAAACAGTTACTTCACTGTTTCTCTCGAAAACATAAAAGTACATTGATTCACCGAATCACCATCTAATTATCATACTTCTAGATATGAGAAACAAAAGTAATTATTTCTAATATGACTCTCTCAAAGAGATTTTTCTTCTATCATTAACTCCGTATAGTTAAGTTATTAGAATATCACTTCTTTACTATTTTTGCGTGGTAAGGCGTGCGACTCGTAATCTCAGGGTCGCGGGTTTGCATCCCCGTCGCGCCAAACATGCTCGCCCTTTCAGCCGTGGGGGCGTTATAATGTGATGGTCAATCCTACTATTCGTTGGTAAAAGAGTAGCCCAAGAGTTGGCGGTGGGTGGTGATGACTATCTACCTTCCCTCTAGTCTTACACTACTAAATTAGGGACGGCTAGCGCAGATAGCCTTCGAGTAGCTTTGTTCGAAATTCAAACACAAACAAACAAACTTTACTATTATTATCATTTGCACATTTAATGTGTATTGCTGAGCACGTGCAACTAATCTGGTTATTCCCTACTATTCTCTTTCCGTCTTAATTAAACAGAGCTGTAAGAATTATCTTACTAATTACTGAAATGAAATTTCATTTACAATAAACATATAAGAAACGCGTAAAATATCGGACAAACTTACAAAAATCTACACAAAAAATTCGTGTTTTTTCACCTCTGTAATTCAAGGTGATTACATACTTATTGATAATAGGGTCCCAATACCGTAATGTCCTTCCTCATGTTATAAAATACGACAAGATTGTAAATCTGCGGAAATTTAATAAAACACCAATGATAGTTTATGTTTCAGTATTTTTTTTTTGACAGGCGTATCTATCTTACACCTAAAACTACTTACACTGTCTTTTCTTTACCATGATTTACAGTAAGTTTGAAAACCGTACAAAAATACATTTCCGTCAAATTGTAAATATATTTCGCTTATTAATGTTAATAATCACAGCTTAGTTTATGTTTTAGCCGCAGTCAGCTTGATTTTCCAAACAAATGTTAGAAAATACAAGTTGTACTGACAAAATCAAAGTAGTAAAACCTTAAAGCTTTTTTGTGGGGGGAAGAGAGAATTTTAACATGCACGTTGTCTCGGCATGGCCATGTGGTTAAGGCGACTGACTCGTAATCCGAGGGTTACGGGTTCGAATCCCCGTCACACCCAACATGCTCGCCCTTTCAGCCATAGGGGCGTTATAATGTTACGATCAATCCCACTATTCGTTGGTAAAATAGTAGTCCAAGAGTTGGCGGTAGGTGACAACGACTATTTGCCTTCCCTGTAATTTTACACTGCTAAATTAGGGACGGCTAGCTCAGATAGCCCTCGAGTAGCTTTGTGCGAAACTCCAAAATACAAACAATTTATTACGTTATTGTTGTATTATTTAAACGGTTAAAAATTCATTTCTGTACGTATCGTGTATTGTTGTCAAAGTCACATGGAATGTGTAATCGAATCGACTTGAAGATTTATTCCTGTCAAAGTCATTTTAATTTTTTGAATAAATAAAATCAAAGGTGAGAGTCGTCATATTCATAATTTATGGTTTAACGTACACTTAGTTTGCACAATTTAGAAGTGTTTAATATTGTACTTGTTTTTTATTATAGATTTTTAATTTTACAAATCTCTCTACTAAAACTTTCATCAAATAAACTACTTAGAAATTAAACTTATTAATTGATTCGTTGATCAATATATCCATTGAATTTTCTAACTTTTGTAATTTAATTAATTTGTGTATATATATATGTATGTGTACATAAGTTTCTTCTTTCAAAACGTTGTTTGCTACAAGGTTTTTATGGGTGTGAAATGGTTAAATATTGATAACATATGTTTATACTTCTGTAAAATAAAGCTTTCTAAAAGCAAAATCTAAAAATCAGAATTTATTATCTCAGCTTACGAATACAGTGAGAATCTAATAAGTCTGAAAAAAACAACACACCAGATAATTAATAATTAATTTACTATTGTGTAGACATTGCTGAAATACAAATAGATAACATTACAGCATATGGCTGACACTCAGGCTCACACTACAGCATATGGCTGACACTCAGGCTCACACTACAGCATATGGCTGACACTCAGGCTCACATTACAGCATATGGCTGACACCCAGGCTCACATTACAGCATATGGCTGACACTCAGGCTCACACTACAGCATATGGCTGACACTCAGGCTCACACTAAAGCATATGGCTGGCACTCAGGCTCACACTACAGCATATGGCTGACACTCAGGCTCACATTACAGCATATGGCTGACACCCAGGCTCACATTACAGCATATGGCTGACACTCAGGCTCACACTACAGCATATGGCTGACACTCAGGCTCACACTAAAGCATATGGCTGACACTCAGGCTCACACTACAGCATATGGCTGACACTCAGGCTCACACTACAGCATATGGCTAGCACTCAGGCTCACATTACAGCATATGGCTGACACTCAGACTCACATTACAGCATATGGCTGACACTCAGGCTCACATTACAGCATATGGCTGACACTCAGGCTCACACTACAGCATATGGCTAGCACTCAGGCTCACATTACAGCATATGGCTGACACTCAGACTCACATTACAGCATATGGCTGACACTCAGACTCACATTACAGCATATGGCTGACACTCAGGCTCACATTACAGCATATGGCTAGCACTCAGGCTCACATTACAGCATATGGCTGACACTCAGGCTCACATTACAGCATATGGCTGACACTCAGGCTCACACTACAGCATATGGCTAGCACTCAGGCTCACATTACAGCATATGGCTGACACTCAGACTCACATTACAGCATATGGCTGACACACAGACTCACATTACAGCATATGGCTGGCACTCAGACTCACATTACAGCATATGGCTGGCACTCAGACTCACATTACAGCATATGGCTGGCACTCAGACTCACATTACAGCATATGGCTGACACTCAGGCTCACATTACAGCATATGGCTGACACTCAGGCTCACACTACAGCATATGGCTGGCACTCAGGCTCACACTACAGCATATGGCTGACACTCAGGCTCACATTACAGCATATGGCTGACACTCAGGCTCACACTACAGCATATGGCTGGCACTCAGGCTCACATTACAGCATATGGCTGGCACTCAGACTCACACTACAGCATATGGCTGACACTCAGGCTCACATTACAGCATATGGCTGACACTCAGGCTCACATTACAGCATATGGCTGACACTCAGACTCACATTACAGCATATGGCTGACACTCAGGCTCACATTACAGCATATGGCTGGCACTCAGACTCACATTACAGCATATGGCTGGCACTCAGACTCACATTACAGCATATGACTGGCACTCAGACTCACATTACAGCATATGGCTGACACTCAGGCTCACATTACAGCATATGGCTGACACTCAGGCTCACACTACAGCATATGGCTGGCACTCAGGCTCACACTACAGCATATGGCTGACACTCAGGCTCACATTACAGCATATGGCTGACACTCAGGCTCACATTACAGCATATGGCTGACACTCAGGCTCACACTACAGCATATGGCTGGCACTCAGGCTCACATTACAGCATATGGCTGGCACTCAGACTCACACTACAGCATATGGCTGACACTCAGGCTCACATTACAGCATATGGCTGACACTCAGGCTCACATTACAGCATATGGCTGACACTCAGACTCACATTACAGCATATGGCTGGCACTCAGGCTCACATTACAGCATATGGCTGGCACTCAGACTCACATTACAGCATATGGCTGGCACTCAGGCTCGTTATTTATCTTTACACATAAAAGTCAGTAAGTGTTCAAGTGGAGAAAAATGTTCGGCAAACATTTAGAACTTTCTCTGAAAATCGAGTAACATTGTTCATGTGTGAGTGCTGATAGTCCTATATCATTATATTAACAGTTATCATAACAAATTCAAGGAGAATTCTGTTATATAAATGTACGTAAGTTTTATCTCTAATTCTCTTAAACCTCTTCTGGTAAGACTAAATTTTCGAATTCAGAAACTCGGCACGTCCAGAGTTTCTTCTGTTTAACACTATAAAACAAACAAGACACACTGTAAGATTAAGAACAAAAAGTGGATTTCCACTGTATGTTCTTATAATATGCACTTGCAGTGTCGAATATTATAAAATACATAAAACATATCTTGCGATTCAATTATTTTTAAAATGTTTATTTCAGCAACGTAAAAACTAATACATGTATCTCAAATAAACCATCGCTCATTTGCTACTGTGGCATTTACGGATTGGTAGACTTACCTGAGTTCAGCTCCTGCCAGCCAGGTATGCTGATGCCACGAGACTATGCACATCTTCCTAAAGGTTCTCGAGCTCATACCTTCACTTCTCCCAAGAGCACGTGGTGCCTGACAAAATGCTCGAAGCGCGCGCACACATTAAAGCACTGTCTGTACTTGCTCTAAGGAGATGTTTGTGCAGTTACTGCAGGTTGTCCGAGAAATAACGATATAAATTCAAGGAAGGAAAATAATTTCCACATTTTACACAGACGTCTCTGATCAGGAGGTAAGTCGCTAAAGTTATATATTATTTTCTTACCTTTAAAAGCTCATTCTGTTAAATAGTAAAGGTCATACATATACAATACAAGTTATTAGATCATGACGAAAATCAGATTTATAAAAGAATAGTCATTATTGGGTCATGAAAGTGGTTACACTTACACAACATGTGTTATAAGCTCACAACTGATCGAGATAGAAATTACTTGAAGCTGTTGAGCGTGAAGGAGGTTATACTCACAAAACAATAGAGATTGGAGGATCACGATAGTAGTTATACAACACTAGAGGTTAAGATATCACGATAGTAGTCATACAACGATACAGGTTGCAATATCACGAAGGCAATTAGACAAAATAGACATTAGGATATCACAATAGTTGTAAAACAACGATAGAATTTTCAGTATTACTGAGGTAGTCATACAACAATAGAGACTAGAATATTACCATAGCAGTTATACAACAATAGAGGCTACCATAGCAGTCATACAACAATAGAGACTAGAATATTACCATAGCAGTCATACAACAATAGAGGCTACCATAGCAGTCATACAACAACAGAGGCTACCATAGCAGTCATACAACAACAGAGGCTACCATAGCAGTCATACAACAATAGAGGCTACCATAGCAGGCATACAACAATAGAGGCTACCATAGCGGTCATACAACAATAGAGACTAGAATATTACCATAGCAGTCATACAACAATAGAAGCTACCATAGCAGTCATACAACAACAGAGGCTACCATAGCAGTCATACAACAACAGAGGCTACCATAGCAGTCATACAACAATAGAGGCTACCATAGCAGGCATACAACAATAGAGACTAGAATATTACCATAGCAGTTATACAACAACAGAGGCTACCATAGCAGTCATACAACAATAGAGGCTACCATAGCAGGCATACAACAATAGAGGCTACCATAGCAATCATACAACAATAAAGGCTAGAATATTACCATAGCAGTCATACAACAATAGAGGCTACCATAGCAGTCATACAACAACAGAGGCTACCATAGCAGTCATACAACAACAGAGGCTACCATAGCAGTCATACAACAATAGAGGCTACCATAGCAGGCATACAACAATAGAGGCTACCATAGCGGTCATACAACAATAGAGACTAGAATATTACCATAGCAGTCATACAACAATAGAGGCTACCATAGCAGTCATACAACAACAGAGGCTACCATAGCAGTCATACAACAACAGAGGCTACCATAGCAGTCATACAACAATAGAGGCTACCATAGCAGGCATACAACAATAGAGACTAGAATATTACCATAGCAGTTATACAACAACAGAGGCTACCATAGCAGTCATACAACAATAGAGGCTACCATAGCAGGCATACAACAATAGAGGCTACCATAGCAATCATACAACAATAAAGGCTAGAATATTACCATAGCAGTCATACAACAATAGAGACTAGAATATTACCATAGCAGTTATACAACAATAGAGGCTACCATAGCAGTTATACAACAACAGAGGCTACCATAGCAGTCATACAACAATAGAGACTAGAATATTACCATAGCAGTCATACAACAACAGAGGCTACCATAGCAGTTATACAACAACAGAGGCTACCATAGCAGTCATACAACAATAGAGACTAGAATATTACCATAGCAGTTATACAACAATAGAGACTAGAATATTACCATAGCAGTCATACAACAATAGAGGCTACCATAGCAGTCATACAACAACAGAGGCTACCATAGCAGTCATACAACAACAGAGGCTACCATAGCAGTCATACAACAACAGAGGCTACCATAGCAGTCATACAACAATAGAGGCTACCATAGCGGTCATACAACAATAGAGGCTACCATAGCAGGCATACAACAATAGAGGCTACCATAGCGGTCATACAACAATAGAGACTAGAATATTACCATAGCAGTCATACAACAATAGAGGCTACCATAGCAGTCATACAACAACAGAGGCTACCATAGCAGTCATACAACAACAGAGGCTACCATAGCAGTCATACAACAATAGAGGCTACCATAGCAGGCATACAACAATAGAGGCTACCATAGCGGTCATACAACAATAGAGACTAGAATATTACCATAGCAGTCATACAACAATAGAAGCTACCATAGCAGTCATACAACAACAGAGGCTACCATAGCAGTCATACAACAACAGAGGCTACCATAGCAGTCATACAACAATAGAGGCTACCATAGCAGGCATACAACAATAGAGACTAGAATATTACCATAGCAGTTATACAACAACAGAGGCTACCATAGCAGTCATACAACAAAAGAGGCTACCATAGCAGGCATACAACAATAGAGGCTACCATAGCAATCATACAACAATAAAGGCTAGAATATTACCATAGCAGTCATACAACAATAGAGGCTACCATAGCAGTCATACAACAACAGAGGCTACCATAGCAGTCATACAACAACAGAGGCTACCATAGCAGTCATACAACAATAGAGGCTACCATAGCAGGCATACAACAATAGAGGCTACCATAGCGGTCATACAACAATAGAGACTAGAATATTACCATAGCAGTCATACAACAATAGAGGCTACCATAGCAGTCATACAACAACAGAGGCTACCATAGCAGTCATACAACAACAGAGGCTACCATAGCAGGCATACAACAATAGAGGCTACCATAGCAGGCATACAACAATAGAGACTAGAATATTACCATAGCAGTTATACAACAACAGAGGCTACCATAGCAGTCATACAACAATAGAGGCTACCATAGCAGGCATACAACAATAGAGGCTACCATAGCAATCATACAACAATAAAGGCTAGAATATTACCATAGCAGTCATACAACAATAGAGACTAGAATATTACCATAGCAGTTATACAACAATAGAGGCTACCATAGCAGTTATACAACAACAGAGGCTACCATAGCAGTCATACAACAATAGAGACTAGAATATTACCATAGCAGTCATACAACAACAGAGGCTACCATAGCAGTTATACAACAACAGAGGCTACCATAGCAGTCATACAACAATAGAGACTAGAATATTACCATAGCAGTTATACAACAATAGAGACTAGAATATTACCATAGCAGTCATACAACAATAGAGGCTACCATAGCAGTCATACAACAACAGAGGCTACCATAGCAGTCATACAACAACAGAGGCTACCATAGCAGTCATACAACAATAGAGGCTACCATAGCAGGCATACAACAATAGAGGCTACCATAGCAGTCATACAACAATAGAGACTAGAATATTACCATAGCAGTTATACAACAACAGAGGCTACCATAGCAGTCATACAACAATAGAGGCTACCATAGCAGTCATACAACAATAGAGACTAGAATATTACCATAGCAGTTATACAACAACAGAGGCTACCATAGCAGTCATACAACAACAGAGGCTACCATAGCAGTCATACAACAACAGAGGCTACCATAGCAGTCATACAACAACAGAGGCTACCATAGCAGTCATACAACAATAGAGGCTACCATAGCAATCATACAACAATAAAGGCTAGAATATTACCATAGCAGTCATACAACAATAGAGACTAGAATATTACCATAGCAGTCATACAACAACAGAGGCTACCATAGCAGTCATACAACAACAGAGGCTACCATAGCAGTCATACAACAATAGAGGCTACCATAGCAGGCATACAACAATAGAGGCTACCATAGCAGTCATACAACAATAGAGACTAGAATATTACCATAGCAGTTATACAACAACAGAGGCTACCATAGCAGTCATACAACAATAGAGGCTACCATAGCAGTCATACAACAATAGAGACTAGAATATTACCATAGCAGTTATACAACAACAGAGGCTATCATAGCAGTCATACAACAACAGAGGCTACCATAGCAGTCATACAACAACAGAGGCTACCATAGCAGTCATACAACAATAGAGGCTACCATAGCAATCATACAACAATAAAGGCTAGAATATTACCATAGCAGTCATACAACAATAGAGGCTACCATAGCAGTCATACAACAATAGAGACTAGAATATTACCATAGCAGTTATACAACAATAGCACGTAAATGATCAAGATAGTTGTTATACAAGAAGTTTATTTGTTCATTCCTGTACCACTTAAACAAATACAAATAAAACAGAACTGTATCCCGATATTTCTACAAAAGTTGCTAATCAATCAGACGTTTAACTTTCAAATTTTTCGAACATAAAAAAACACAAACAATGTAATATTTGGCATTAATAGTTACTGAACACTTCTTGGAAAAGCAAAACAAAACAAACAAAAAGCATATAACTTGGGACAGATGTTTCGAATTTCGCGCAAAGCTACTCGAGGGCTATCTGCACTAGCCGTCCTAATGTAGCATTGTAAGACTACAGGGAAAGCAGTTAGTCATCACCACCCACCGCCAACTCTTGGGCTACTCTTTTACCAACGAATAGTGGGATTGACCGTTACATTATAACGCCTCCACGGCTGAAAGGGCGAACATATTTGGAGTGACGGGGATTCGAACCCGCGACCCTCGGATTACGAGTCGAATGTCTTAACCACCTGACCATGCCGAAGTCAGGGACAGATGTAAAGCCATTAACACAATTAGAACATTCAAAATTACGCAACAATAGTTTATTAGATGAAGACTGAGATTGCACTTATGCAACAATAGTTTGTTAGGCCATGTGGGTCCTCATCTTTGGGGTCCTCACCGACCCAGAAATATTTGGACAAACACATCTCTGAGTTCCTAAAAATGCATTAGCCCTCTAGAATACCTAGAAAGGTTTGTTTCAACAAAACTGTTTTTATCATATCAGACTAAGTCTATCATTTACCAAGAAAACATCTAAACACGCAGACCAGTGGAAGTTATCAAGTTGTAGTGGAAATCATGTTTTGTGGGACAACAGAAAATATCACACATAATGACGGTCATACATATAAAATAACAGAAAATATCACACATAAATGAACGTCATACATATAAAATAGCAGAAAATATCACACATAGATGACCGTCATACATATAAAATAACAGAAAATATCACACATAGATGACCGTCATACATATAAAATAACAGAAAATATCACACATAGATGACCGTCATACATATAAAATAACAGAAAATATCACACATAGATGATCGTCATACACATAAAATAACAGAAAATATCACACATAGATGACAGTCATGCATATAAAATAATAGAAAATATCACACATGGATGACCGTCATACATATAAAATAACAGAAAATATCACACATAGATGACCGTCATACATATAAAATAACAGAAAATATCACACATAGATGACAGTCATGCATATAAAATAACAGAAAATATCACACATAGATGATCGTCATACACATAAAATAACAGAAAATATCACACATAGATGACAGTCATGCATATAAAATAACAGAAAATATCACACATAGATGACAGTCATGCATGTAAAATAACAGAAAATATCACACATAGATGACAGTCATACACATAAAATAACAGAAAATATCACACATAGATGACAGTCATACATGTAAAATAATAGAAAATATCGGGTATAGACAGAGATCATATTTGTAAAATACTAAAAAACATCAGATCGTGATGGAGGTCACATTCATACAATAGAATGTAATGAGATATATTTTCAGTTCACCACAGCTAATCTTATGGAACATACATAAGAAATAGGAAACATGGAGCGAATAAAATCAAATCGGAACTGTAATTATAATCTAGATAAAATGAAACTGGTCGGTTTATTCCTCAACATTTTAAAACGAAACACTTAATGACAGCTTATAATCGCGTACAGCAGTAGTCATGGAAACAATAGCTTCCATAATCTTTCTAGGCAGATCTTATCGCTTTGCGATGTATACTGCACGCAGCGTTTCACTGATGACTAGGAGAAACGTCGGTTGGACAGAGCAATCCGCAATTCGAGGTAGATTTTGAAGCCTGCAAATAGCTATTCTTCCTTGACTTTTAGTAGAATGAAAACTAAAACTGTTTCAAAACAAACTTACCGTTTAGTATCACGTCTTGAAAAATCATTGTTACGAATATGTTACAATGAATTACTACTTGTTTTCTCTGTGGGACAAGTTTAAATCTATAGATTCACAACGCTAGAATCCGGTGTTCGATTTCCCATGATGGGCACAGTAGAAACTCTAATCTGGTTTTATTTTGAAAACAACAAAAAAAGCAAACTGGAGTCAATCTGAGTCAATCTCCAAATTGAAAGTTCAATTACACTGCGTCATTTTGTTTTCAACTATGTTAATTGCATGTCTATTGTGCTTTCTAATGATTTACAAAAAATTACTCAGTATGTAGATGAAATGACTTAGGCCTTTCATTTGTGGGTTTTATTTTTGAAAAACAAAATGTTAACATTAGAAAAACAGTAGATTTTTTTATGTACAACGATATTTCGGTAACCGCTGTTGGGTAGTCCCATTTTTTTATTATTTTCATTGTGGTACAAGGTTTATTTTTAACATAAACAATCGATCAAGAGAAAAACTAAGTTTCTTTGTTCTTTGTTGTTGATGTCTTCACTGTCGTCGCGTTTTCTTTCTTATATAATAGACCACTACAGCATGAATAATGATTGTATAAGGGTATAACCCAACCCTTGTCAGCTGGATTTGGTTTGGTTTTTGTTTTGAACTTCGCGCAGAACTACTCAAGGGCTATCTGCGCAAGCCGTCCCTAATTTAGCAGTGTAAGACTAGAAGGAAGGCAACTAGTCATCACCACCCACCGCCAACTGTTGGGCTACTCTTTTACCAACGAATAGTGGGATTGATTGTGACATTATAACGCCCCCACGGCTGAAAGGGTGAGTACGTTTAATACGACGGGGATTCGAACCCGCGTCCCTCAGATTACGAGTCGAACGCCGTAACCCACCTGGCCATGCCGGGCCGTTGTTAGCAGGGAAATAACTGTCACGGAAGCTGTAAACCTATTGGTAGTTGATTCCATTTGTAACTGAATAACACTATTGGTAGTTGATTCCATTTGTAACTGAATAACACACCAAGATTACTGGGAAGGTCAACCAGGAAACTGATATGAACCTCCTTTCCGTTCAGTAAGATAAATTTACCACAGATGCACACTGTTCGTGACACTTGTACGAGCACTAACTATTGCACGAAAGCGTGTTCAACGACGTTTGTATTCATGATGATAGAAAAACACGTAGGTTCAAGAAGTCTTGATAGAAATTAAATAGAAACCCTATAACCCGAGTGCGTTCGAAAGGTGGACCTCTCTTCTTCAGGGAAAAACGATGTTTATAGGTAACCAATCAGTAGCTTCCAACCTGTTCTTCATGATTGTGAAGGATGGTATCTTTCGAGCTTTAGGATCGTCCACAAATGATATGTTGGCAGAACAAGGACGAATCAGGTTTAGAGCACCAGAAGAAATTCCTAATAACTAGGGGGGTTGATTTGAACAGTCAGCTGTTTTCTAGGTTGTGCACCATGTTGTATGTGGTAAAAAAACCATTCTTCGTCTTGCCATCCTTTGACTGATGGTCAGTCAGAAAAAGTGATACGAACTATAAAAATGTAAAAACGTTTGGGTTGAGATTATTTTTTTTTACGTAGAGGAGCGAACGACGTTTCGACCTTCTTAGGTCATCGTCAGGTTCACAAAGAAAGACAGAGGTAACTGACCGGAAGCTGACCAAATGTTTGAAAGGGGTTGTGTAACTGAGTGTAGGAATGTAGAGGGCATGCTTAGATGTTTGAATAGATAATTTTATATTATTTATTTCATTATTATTATTTATTATATTATTTTTAATATAGGTATAAAGGTGTTCCTTTGTATTGGTTTATTTTGGGCTTGAGTTGTTGTATAAGTAAGGCTTCTTTAATTTCGCGTATGTTTATGTTTGTTCCTTTATTTAGTATTTGAGTGTTTTCTATGGTTATGTTGTGTTTGTTTGACTTGCAGTGTTCGAAAACGTGTGAAAGTGACTTTTTATGTCATTTGAATCTGGTTTCCATTTTTCTACTTGTTTCTCCAATATAGAAGTCGTGGCAGTTATCACATTGTATTTTATAAATAATGTTGGTGTGGTGTTTGTCATTGTAATTTTTACATAGTATAGACCTCAGTTTTGTGTCTGGTTTTTTGAATAAATTTGTATTAATTGGAATGTCATATTTTGTTACTAGTTTTTGCCAAATGTTGGTTATTTTTCTGCTGATGTCGGGAACATACGATACGAATCACTAAATGGATATTTGGAGAATTTGTTCATCATAATCAAACTGACTGAGACAAAGACTTGCTATATGTAATGAATGTGTGATGCACAAAATATGTATGACAGGAAAACGTTGCTTCCTTTATATGAAATATATAATCCACCTCTAACTAAAAGTGTGCCACAGTCTCCAAAGGAACATGTGCAATTTGTGCAAACTGCATTAGCCAACGTGTATGTGATTGTATTGTGATAACACAGGAAAGTACAAGTAATTCGTCTCATAAATTGAGTTCTAACTTAATTAAACCAGACTGTTTGGAATTTGGATAAGAAGAGAAAATTTGTAAAGCTCTATATTCAACTGTGGTAAACAAAAGTGTTACCACTTTTTGTATATATGTTCGATGGGTTTTTAATATCTATTATTTTAAAACAAGTGGGTTGTATGCTGTTCATTTATTGTTGAAATTTATTGCCAGCAAGTGACAGACACCTACAGTAAATAGTCCGTAATTTTTATAAAACCGAAAAAGAAGTTATAATTTTCTTCCAAATGTCGTAATGGTTTTAGAACTAAAGTAACGTAACAGACAGGCACATATAGATGCAAATTATACTGATTAGTGGAATGATCATAACTGCTGTTGTCTATTTTATTTAATAACAAAGTTACACAATTACTAATTGTGCTTTGTCCACTGCAAAGATTGGGCAGTGTTTATTTCTAAACAAATAAACAAACTGCACAGATTCTAATGCTGAATTTTAGTAATGAAAGTTCTAACACTAACCAACAGGAGACAGCATGACGTTATACTGCGTCTTCAATACATTTGGGGCCTGGCATGGCCAGGTGGTTTAAGGCGTGCGACTCGTAATCTGAGGATCGCGGGTTCGCCTCCCCGTCGCGCCAAACATGCTCGCCCTTTCAGCCGTGAGGGCGTTATAATGTGACGGTCAATCCCACTATTCGTTGGTAAAAGAGTAGCCCAAGAGTTGGCGGTGGGTGGTGATGACTAGCTCCCCTTCCCTCTAGTCTTACACTGCTAAATTAGGGACGGCTAGCAGAGATAACCCTCGAGTAGCTTTGTGCAAAATTCAAAAAAGAAACAAATAAACAAACAATACTTTTGGTCACGGTGTTGTTTGTGGTATATTTTTCGGAATGTTTTGATATGTTGTCAGTACTTTTCAGCATATTTTCCCATTCTTAGTCGTTCAGCGATAAGTCTAACACCTTATAACGCTAAAGATCGACTTTCGATACTCGTATTTACCATAGCAAAAAATAGACCATTATGTAACTTTGTGTTTAACTATTTTTTTATTTTGCCATCCTAATTTTACATAGTCATTAATAATTAAATCAAACTAAATTTTACTTCCTATGTTACTTTCTATAATATTTTATAAAATAATTAAGTTCTCTATTTTGTGAAAATTTATATTGTTATTGCTCTAAGCTGCCGCGACATCATTAACAAGTCATGACCGAAAATGAAACCATAACCCTGTGTTTTAAGGACTTGTTAATAATTATGAGGCAGTACCAAGATCATTTTTTGTACATCAACACGCGCCTTTTTTAGGCCTGACCTGTGTTGTGGATCACAATGTCATCTTGTACGATTCATTAACATAATTAAATAAACAGGTTATCTATAGATACCTGATACACAGGAGAGAAGCAATAATTTGTCTTGTCAATTGGGTTCTAAATTAATTGAATCAGTCTCTGTGGATTTTTGACATAAAAGAGGATTATTAAAGCTCTAAATACAACTACAATACCTTACGGAGTAACGTAAGGAAACTTATCACCGACTGTATTGTGATAACACAGGAGAGGTCTTGTTGAAAGTGTAAGCTTTGCCTACCTGGTTATCTTTACTAGCTTGGCTCGTAACACCCTTTCAAAACTTGATCGACTACTGGAAGAGTGTAACTAACTCTCATTTCTGAAAACAAACAGTAATCTGTAACAAAATGCTCAATAGAATGGCTTCAAAGACATAGTATTACGAAAAATGGAACATTCAGTATTCTCCATAAAAGCATAATATTCAAGCTATACAGCACTGAGAACACCAACGGGCTCTAATGTTACTACACCTCGTGCCAACACTCTAGCCATAATATACAGGAACCTCCTCTGGCCAAACTTTATATCAATGAAGTTGGGTATATTTTATGGTACCACTAACAACACGGCAAGTACTTGAAGTCTCTTAAACCAAACTTTGACTGACTTCTGGCGAGACATGTTGAAGATAAAGACCAGATTTACAAAAGGCACCTCATGTGGTAATTGGGAACTTCTTGTACTATCGATTAGTCACAATTGTGCCTGAGTGCCAGTGATAACAAATGACAGTCTACTCTACTCCGTGTAACAAACAAGGCAGTTACACAAGATTTTAAACGAAAGGGCAGTTCCAAATATCATATGGCCATTACAGAAATTAACTGCAGTAGAAACTTCTCGCCGTGTAAAGTCGTATTTAGAGTTAAAATTAACTTTCATTAGCATAAAACAAATATCAAAATTTGATTTTTAGCAGAGAGACCTAAAATACGGTTTTAAAGTACCATTAAGCTGCTTTGGTTTATGACCAAACTGGTCAACTTATCTGTCGCCTTCCCTAATTTTAAGATGTCGACCAAGAAGGAAGACAATTTCTTGGGAGCGCCCAATTCCTACTGCTGGTCGACTAAGTACAACTTTTTTTTAAAAAAAAAGTCTTAAATGACACCCTATTCTTCCATATCTCCGCCTCAATTAAGGTTTAACGAATAATTAACATATCTTGAATTTTCTAACCAGTTTATGACAAGATTAAGGTAGAAGTGAACTAAAAGTGCAAGACATTTGTGGATCATATTTTCAATGCTCCTGTAGTCGTACTTTAATTTCATTCTGATGACAGACATGTTATTAAGCCTTCAAGGAAATAAAAGGAATTACAAGTTATTTTTTCCTCGGCGTTTCATGAGAGACGAACGTCACTTCTGGCTGCTTTAACGAACATTTATTCATATTCTCAATTACCATAGTGACATAATGACATATGTCACATAACTTACTAATTTTTATTAATTACATGGACCAATGCATCAATTAACATTAGACGTTAATTTCATGTAAAATATGTATATTATATTTGTATAATATTTTATGAACATAAGGCAGGCTGATGTTATTTAGCTCTAAGAATTCAGACATATTCATTTCGACAGCAAAAAACAATACAGCTACAATTAAATCATGTATTCTTGTCGGGTATGTATTATGAAATATTTCTAAAACAAAACACATTTATAGAAATTTATACTAAACACGGGTCCTTCGTCGAGAAATCCGTAAGTTTAAGGACTTAAAACGCAAAATTCTGGAGTTCGATTTCCCGCGATGGATACAGCAGATAGATCAATGTGGTTTTGCTCGAAAAATAAACTAAACTGTGTTGAGCGTGGCCTTGTTAGTGTGCCGTACGACGTGTGTAGACAAAACACAAATGGTTTTTGAGGGATGTGTGACAAGGGCAACGGTCAAATTCCGTCATGTGTCCAGACAAAAGTAGCCCGAGAGTTAGCGGTTTTTGAGTTGCTGCCTTCAATCTTATTTTGAAGTTCAGATTAGTCAGAGCATCAGTTTCTAAGTACTAACGGATACTGTTTCCAAGTTGTTAGAAGTTAGATATTTTTAGCAGCAATTATTTTGAGCTCTTTGTAGTGCGAAATTTTTAATCTTAAAAACTTGAAATCATTTGTTAAACACAGAACTTTTGATAATACATTTGGAAGCCATTTTTATTAGTTCCATTCCAATACAAGGCATTGCAAAATATACTATTCTAAACACTGAAACTATATACAAAAAATAATATAATGACACAGCACATACAAATAAATAAGCCTGAACTAAGGACCTTCAAGAACTTTAGGCTTTTTCACACCTTATATCTCAAGCAAAACATATTTTTAAAAAAACCAACTAATACACCAGCTGCCCATGAAAAAGTCATATCTGTAGACATCCAAAATTCTGATAAAAATAAAGTTTCAAGAGAAATTTAAAAATATAAAACTTAAGAATCAGAGCTCCTCAATACCAAATAGAAAAAAAACTGATTTGTATTTAAATTTCATTTATTCTGCTGTTCTGGTGAATTGTACAAACTGTATTATACCTACGTATCTCAAAAAATATTTTTCAACATATTAAGAAAATTTATGAAGTGAGGTGTCATGAAAAATATGACATCGAGGGCCAAATCAATAATATGTCGGATAATATTTTAAGTAAGTTAATATATAGCTGATGAATAAGAAGTCTTCCACTGGAAAACTGTACTATATTTGTTCAAGTGCCAGAAAGATCAGTGATTCGAGTTTCAAAGAAAATATGAAACGTATCAAACCTGGCTTATTTCTGCGAAACCAACAAAGAAGTAACTAAACATTTTCTTCTACAGATCTCATTACACAATATGCACATCAATATTATAAGTGCAGATTAAACAACGTTATGTGTTTGTTTCTTTAAACACACTGAAGTATATCCAAACAGTTCACACATTCGTCTTTATGCAGACATAAAAAAACGTTAGCGTTTGTCAACAGATAAATTTACTTGTAAATATATCACAGAAAAACAAATAATATAGTCTGTACATATATGACACTGACTGTTCACATACCAAAACAATCCACTAAAAACAACATCAATACGAAGAAAGTAGAGATAATAATACATTGTTCAAATTACATTTTTGGAGATAACAATTCTTCGAATAGTTTATAACGTTAGTATTTTAATAACTATTTGCTGCATAAATTATTATATTAACAGCAAAATAAATGTTATTTCCCGTCACTGAAAATAATTTCCGATAAAATCTTACCTTCTCTCACAAAAGCTTTTCACGAACTACATCTGCCCTTTAACGCATTAAAAAAAAATTCTCGCTTGAGTCACTAGATTTTATACTCTTTCATATTAGACTGCTCATTTAGCATGCATAGAGCACGAGAAGACAACTCTTGTTCCATCAATAGGAACACTTCAAATACTTCTGGGGTAGCTGGCTCCCTCTATACTAAATTTCGTGTACTTCACTTTCGAGATTGGATACACCAGAAAATAGGAAAACACCGTAAGAGGGAAGGAAGGGTGAAAGTGTGTGATAGGAGGTAACTGTCTATGGTAAATCTAAATGGAAAATGATAACTTCAGATACGATACTTCTTTTCACACAAAAGTTAGAATCCCATATTGAGTAGACGGAGGAACTGGTGTAACATTGAAGTAAGAATCCTTGTGGAAAGCATCCAAAGGAAATTGAACAGGTGTGCTCAGTAAGTGAATGAAAGCATTCATAAGGGAAACTGCATAATTTCTGGAACAGGTATACCTTTTGCCCTTGAAGTGAGGTGTCATGAAACAGATGGCAACTAGGGCCAAACCAATAATGAAAGGTCTTGGAAAACATTGGAGCAAGACTCTTCTCAGCTTCGATTGAGCAGAGAAGATTCGCCGTCCAATTCTCTGTATTATGAGGCGGAGGACGGGGCTGAAAAACCAATTGATTATATCCAAGGTAACATTACCAGGGCAAATTGACCATGAACAATGGCTATACACGAACCCCGACCACAAGTAAACAGTGTCATATTGCACGCAATTTGAATTACAATAAGAACGTTAGCAACTGGCAATCACTAGACAAACTTCTACATGAACTATAAGAGGCAAGAAGTACACCAAACTGAAACCAGAATTACAAAGTTGTTTGTGAGCCTCAACTCAACAAGGGTTCCTCCTGTAGCTGGTATAACAAAACAGGAAAAGAACAGGACCCAGTTAATCGTAAGAGCAGGGAAGGAAAATACGTGGGCCCGAAATTACAAGTAGGATATGAAAGATCTTTCTAACTATAGGAGAAGGGTATCTTACGTCCAGCAACTGCCATTATGACATTATCTTATAACAAGAAATGGGAAATGTAGGAAACACATCATGTGTAAAACAGATAATCAGTAGTATAACAATGTACGATTGAATAAAAGCACACACACTAACAAATAATAATAACGTGTAGTCAGTTTTGAAAACTAAAATTAAGCGAGAAATATGTCTATATCGTATGGGTGTCAACTAAGAACGTTAGATAGACGAAATGTAATAAAGAGGGAGCCAGCAGTTCCAGAAGAGTGTTACGGCTCTATTGATAGAGGGCCGTCGCATACAATGAGGGATATTAAGGCCTGTGAATCATGCAAGAATAGAACTTTTAAATGAGTTAAAGGGCAGATTAAAATCAGGAAGAGCTTTTGTTGGAGTGGAGGGATGTATGTTATCAGAACTGACCATCAATAAACGTTTCACAGACCAAACATACATGGCAGATAAGTTAATGCAAATATAAATATTTACACATGCACAACACTTACTGAAACCAAACAGTTTATACTACTAGCCCAATAGAAAAAACAACAACAAACCAAAACCTTTTTTTGGGAAAACTTGTTATAAACACAAAATGGTCAGTCTCTGTTATTTGTTAATTTATTTTGCAACTGCCTACCGCAGCCATCCAAAAGAATGTACGCTCACTCATTCAATGCATGTAAATATTTTTCTTCTAACTAATTTTTAACAAATTACAATCACATATTTAATAAAATTAATCACGCCAACGACTGAAGGAGAAAAATCCATTCCATTAATTGTTTATGAAATAAGTCCCAACTGCTTCAAAACTGACTTTACATTGATGGATTTCATCAACCAAGTTCCTGCACAGGTACCATCCATATTCATACTTCAAGTAATGATTTTTGAACTCCATTTAACAATGACAATTAAATAACAGGCATAGGAAAACAACTTTTCTTAATATTGTTTATTGTAATATATTTTTAACTATATCTTCTAACATCCAGTGGATTCTCTGAGTACATCTGATCAAGAAAGACTGGTACATAAGCAAGATTTTATTCTTGGAATCAAGCCAGAAGTTTTTAAACCTATATCATGTTACATGAAATTCCGTGAGGATGATCATATAATATACAGATGTGAAAAGCAAGTTAAAACATTCTATATATCATTGTTAAATGTTTATATATCATTGTTAAATGTTTATATATCATTGTTAAATGTTTATATATCACTACTTAATCTTTTTTTTTCAACCATTCGAAACAAACCTCTCATTTCAAATGTTGCCACAACACAATACAGATGGATGGAGGCCATGCTATTTGGCACAAGCTTGCAAACTTCATTGTAATGTTCTATGAAATAAAATTTAAAATTAAAACTCTTCTTTTAAAATGCCCACAGAAACATATTTAATTAATATACTTGTGTGAAATGTTAAATGGTATGAAAAGGCTTATTTTCCTGTTGGTTATCCTGTAATGTCTTGAAGAAAATTAAACAAAAACATATACAACTATTTACAAAAAAAAATCTTCCACATATTGTAATGTTACTACTTAAAAACAAAGTGCAAATATTAAAAACATAAATATATCAAATTATACAAAGTCAGATTTTTTTGAAATACATAATTTAACATTTTCTGAAATCAAAAAGTATTTGCAATAGTACTTAACATCTAAACATTGCTCCAGACTTACATTCTCCACTTAATTACTCTTGGAAATATCTGTCTTGTGACACCCTGCCCCTACGTTAATATGCTCCTATCCTGGTGCTGTATATTATTACCTGATTCAGGTAATAATATGACTTTTTTAATAGTGACCCAATCCACAAACTCTGACACCAACTCTTAGTGGAGTGGAAGGGTAGAGGACTGTGAAAGGAGGTAAGCGTTATTGGAAATACATTTTCAATTGAAGAAAGCGTTAACTTCCAAAACACACTACTATCCTCTCACACAACTAGAATCCCACATTCATAAGGACCAGAGAAGGCATTATCCTATAGAATGCACCTGCATATATAATTGGCAAGCCAATAGAAGATTTAACACCTTAGTAAGGGAACAGCACTACATTCAGAACACATATGCCCTTTCCTGGAAACCTAATTCACACACTTCAGATGGAATTCGACATGATCCGTCATCACTATTGGCGAGACCCAACAACAAAATTAAGGTTCTTCTATTTGAAGTTGGAATTATAGGGTTATGGTTCTTATATCCCACACTGATGGCTATGGCAATATTACCACAGTCTCTCTCTCTTGATATATATATAATATATATACACATATGAGTGGATCCCAACCTGTAGCTATGAACAATGTACAGAACCACTATTAATAACAAAATGAAGAGCCATGCACAACTCAACTGGATTGCATCAAATATGAACTGGTATTATGTGTAGGCTTCTGCATAAGATGGTGCCTTTCTTACCAACATCTTGGAAAAGAAACCCATGTTCCCAGGTAGGAGGGTCCTAAATTTGCCATCATCTCCAAGTTATTGTCTGATACTTCTAAAAGTATTAGTGTGGGCAACACAGTACTTTGAGGCCTTCACTGGACATAAGTGATGATGAGGATCATAGAGGTGAGAAACAGTGGTCAGGTGAATCAATGAATAGCATTTATCTACTTTCCTGGCTGTCAGTGTCTTTGGTAAGAAGGATCTGTCTGGGAGGAAGTAGGTAGAATAATAAAGGATCTTCTGCACATGAAGCCCAAACAAATCTGGCCAGCAGCAACAAACACATCATTACGGTGAAGGTGATACATGAAATGGATATAGTGAAAGAGCATGTAATACCACATTAATATCTCAGTTAGATAGCTGAAACAATCTTTTGAGACAAAGAACCTGTAGGAGGTCAGAGAGCACTGAGGACTCCAATAATTTCTATTTCTTCAAGTATTTAAAGGTAGTTAATAAACAAACTTATATTAGGCTATTGTGGAAGATGCTAAACCCTTGTTAAAAAATGAGCTATGATTACTGCTTCCATACAAAGTTCAATCTCCTTCCCATACACTATTGTCAATATTTTTGCCATTTCCATTGATAATGTTCCATCTTGGGACGATGAAAAACCTTAGACAGATATATGGCAACCTTAGAAGTTATATCCTAATGCCGTGGGAAGTACCAACAGCCTCCATACTTAATTTTGGGCTTTGGGATGGCTGGGCATATGATATTTAATCACAGCTGCCTCAACACAGATTGCCAAAGAGGAAGTGGAAGAGGTTCACAATCATAAAGGTACTGCAGAAGTGGAAAGGTTTAGCTAGCAAATCCAGTGCTACCAAAAGAACATGGCAAGGGGTTGAACAAATTATAGCTAGAGCTTTGGGTACCAGAGAACCAGCAAGAAGACATAGAGGTGCAAGCTTGTCCAGTCTTGACTGAATACATCTATTACCAAGACCCAAGAGTGAGGTATTGGTGACCAAAAGAGATAGAACCATCCATGCAGTGGGAAGAAGAGATGTGAGTAAGACTTGGACTACTGTAAAATAGCATAGAGCTGGATGGAAGTTGGCTGAGCCTTACTGAGATGCATGTTGAAAAAGATATTAAGATAGATGATAAATTGAGTTGAAGTGAGAATGAATTTTTTAGCTCTGATAATAAAGCCTGCATTGGTTTCTTATGAAAGTACAATCTAGATATGCCATTCTACCACTTGACTAGATAATGCTAGCAGTTACCAGAAGTATATATAATTGTCTGTGTACAGGCCTAGGGAACAGAGGTGGCAAGAAAAAGCTTGTACAATTCAACAAAACATATATGGTGCTGATGCTAATTCAAAGGGCAGATATTCCTGAACTATAGCACTTGACTCTTTTGCACAAAATGTGGATAGTAGTGGGATGTCTACTATGCCAATTATGTAAACAGGCATCTGCAACATCAAATTTGGTCATCTTTAGTCATGGAGAAAAATGCCAACTTAAAGTGAAGAATGACTCCATCATGAACTCTGGATGATCTAGGAATTAACTTGAGGAAGAAAAATCTATGACCAGACAACAATTGTTTGTCTTCTTGGGCACAAAAACAGATGGGAATAAAACCCTTGACAAACTTGGACAACTCTCTCCACACCTTCTTGACCAACAAATTTCTGATAGTCCTGAAATGAAGTTCTAAAATCCAAGGATCTGCAGGAAGCAAAAATACTAAAGGTTGGTTGATAATGGTAATGGAGATGTGAACTGAATAACTAATCCTGATGCAAAGGCCTGTAATACTTGTGGATCCACGGTTAAGGTTTTCTACACATCCAAGAATTCTTTGAATTGATCCCTCACAGACCACAAAGACATATGGTAGTCACCACCACCTTGTATATCTGAACAAAATCTGTTCTAGGTATCAGGGAAACAACTATGGCTCCCTACAAGAGTCGAAGAGAGTTGAGGAGCAAAACACAATATGGATGAATGCAGATGGGCAATATCAAACCTTGATTCCAAAGACTCTGTAATGCTCACAAAAAATCAAGAATCAGAGAAAGGAGGCTTCACATAACTCTGAGGGAGGCAGCTAATAGACAAATGTCCTATACTAATGCATCTCTACCCAACAAATCCCAGCAACATGCTAGCGAAGAAAGCAGGGAATATGCAGAAGCCAACAATCAAATCAAAGTAGATATCTACAATTGTCCCATCTCTTCATCAAATTAATATGGTAATCATTGAAGTTCTGCACAAAAGTTGATGGGATGATAAATATCTCAAACTATGATAAGAGCCAAACAACTCCTAGAAAACTGTGATCTATTCAGGTTGACCATAGACTCTATTCTTAAACCCCACATTTTCAGGTGTGAGTCTATTCTTTGAGTCTTAGTATACATCCACCTTGTGTTGGTAGGCTACAGCATATTGTTCCAAAAATGTGGTGAACAAGGCATAGCTGTCTATTTATGTAACTGAGCAGAAAAACTTCTTGTACAAACCACAATGTCAGAGAAAGGAAGAAGATCACCATCAGACCTCTCCACCATAAAGGAGGTCATACACTCAAAAGTAACTGGGGAAAGACCTAAAACATCCAACACTTGATTAAACAACTGAAAAAAGGAGGTGAAGGGAGCCGATAGTGAGAAACCAACAGAATGAAAAAATGTAATGAGAAAATGAAATCTAAATTTTCTCCAGAATATCTGGGATTATCCATAATGCAGCCTCACAGTCCGCTGGAGAAACATAATCAGGCCAAATATACATGTTTCCATTTCATTGGAAATAAAACCATAGACAACTTCAACTGAGAATGGCTCCCCCCTGATTGTTGAGTGACATAAGATATCAGAGGTGGGATAAAATAAACCTGATCTGCCTACATGTAGCAGAGATGCCAACTATTTCAAATGACTGAGCATAATGATTGTAGACAGAGCCCATACAGATATCATACAAACACTGGGTACAGTTTTGAGTCATCCATGTCTGTGGATCCATCTGTGGCTAAACTGTAAACACTGTTAGTAAGTATGCTTGAAATCAATTTGCCATCTTCACAACCCAACATTTGTACAATGGCTGTAGTTTTGGTTCTAGCACAGCCATATTTTTTCACTATATCAGAGTCTGGGAACATTTTTCTGAATAGATGTCCTGCATGATTGGCTACAGCTAGGGGTAAATTATGAGCAAAGATGAATTGTGTGAGCATCATTTCTGCATTTATGGTTTTATATTCTGAATTCTGACTCATAAATGTCGTTATCTGCATCGTTTTTGTCTTCACCTCAGCCTTTTGTTGGAGAGATGCCAATTTTGTATGTCTGGAACAATTGTTTATCCCGCCATGCACCACAGAAAAATCGATGTGACAAACTGTACAAAACGTATGACTGTCACTGACTTTTGATGCAATGACCAGATATTTTGCACTATACTCTTTCCTAAAATTTTGATTCACAGTTTTAGTCCTTTTAGATTTGTCAAAAACAAGACAATCTGGTGAACGAGGCCTCTTTTTCCCAACTTGTGAACGATCACATTGGTGTTTCTATGCACTTAGAAAGAGAAATACTCATCTACGTGAGCACTGATTGACTGACAAGCACTGATGACGTAACTATGGATTTCCCACGCACCCAGTATGGAGAAGCACCGCCTCAAACTATTGGTAGACGTCGGAGATACAAATATTTTTTATTATTTCAAGCACAAACATGATTATCGCAAGTAGCCATTTTTAATTGTCTTCTATTTATTATCAAAATTTATTTGTATCTCACTAGAACTTTTCTTTCCACCCCTTTCAAGCCCTGGGGGAACAATTTATCTCTTTATTGTATAGGCCTATATAATATATAATAATTTGGGAGTTGCAACAAGTCGTAATATTTGTCTGAATGAGTATATAGTCGTAATGTATACACCAAAATCATAATGATTACGCTCAAATCGTAATGGTTGGCATCTCTGCATGTAGTAATACAAGAATTCATGTCATATATAGGTTTGCCAAACGAAATTTTATTTTGTTAATAAAATCAACAATGTAACACAAATAATGCTCAAAATATCTTCAGCAGTCATAGTACAGAAAAATCACCTATGAAATGCTTTGTAGAGAAAAAAGTGCTAATATTATCCAAATGATGTACTTACATACTGTACTAGAATAGAGGGCACACTGAAGTAGATGGAAAGAAAGTAGCACATGAAAGGTATTGCCAAGGGGAGTTAAGAGAAAAATAAAAGACCAAAGCAAGAGAGAGAAAAATCAGAGCAGTGTTTAAATGGACAAAGGATGGGAATCCTAACAGTAATGTAATTAGCTGTAGTGTTAAAGGAGGTCAGTATGTTTTGTAGTGTTAGAGGAGGTCAGTATGTTTTGCAGTATTAGAGGAGGTCAGTATGTTTTGTAGTGTTGGAGGAGGTCAGTATGTTTTGAAACATCAGGTTCTGAACTAGTTTTTCTCTTCATTTCTAAACAAAATTTTTTTAAAAACTGAATATATTAAAGTACATATATATCAAATTTCTTAAACTGCTTGAATTTCAACTACTTTTTACACACTGATGAATCTTTTACAAAGAAAGCTTTACCTAGCTGATTTAAAAGATATTAGACAGTATTGCTTTCTACACATTTTCCTTTATCTGAGCAAAGGATGTGTTTATTTTCACTGATAAACATCCTATAAACAGTGTCAATCTTCAAAACCAGTGCACTTCATTAATAAAATATCATAAACATGTAGAATCAGTTCACAAATTCACATATTTCTTACAATGGCATTTAGAAACATTTAAGCCTTATCCAAATGACTGCTAATTCTTTATAATGGGGGAGAGTCACCATCCAGCAGCTGACTCTGCATGTGTTTATAGAAGCTACAGTCACTGAGATAGTAAAAAATTGTTTGGTTTGTTTTGAATTTCACTCAAAGTTACTCAAGAGCTATCTGCACCAGCCACCTCTAATTTAGCAGTGTAAGACTAGAGGGAAGGTAGCTAGTCATCACCACCCCCCGCCAACTCTTGGGCTACTCTTTTAGCAATGAATAGTGGGATTGACAGTCACGTTATAATGCCCCCACAACTGATATGGTGAGCATCTTTGGTGTGACAAGAATTCAAACTCGCAACCCTTGAATTTGGAATCGAGCGCCTTAACCACCTGGCCATACCAGGCCGATATAGCAATAACAGAGATTAAATGGAATTTATAGGACGTAGAGAAAGACACACTTAACTTTACAAAGGAATAATTCAGTACATCTGTTTCACCCGACGTGCTGCAGAATGGTTACAGTGAAATAGCATTACTATAGATTTTAACCTTACATTAAAAAAGGGAGAAATCACAAAAAATAAAAAAATGCAATGTATGGTTTCTTTCCTTCAGTTCTGAACAAATTAAAATTAATCATTTCATTTAGTAATGAACTTAATAAAATTAATATTTCTTTAGAATTATCCATATCAACTTCTAGAATGGAGGATAAAATTTATTTAACCCACCAATTTCCTTATACAAGTACTGAAGCAATACCAAGATAATGGTTTAATTTTGAATACCCTTGACATTGGCTCAACTAATAATAAACCAACATACTATGATTTACAAATTCCTGCAGAGTTCAAAGTTTTACAGAATCAACAATCACAGTTTCTAAAAGACAAATCTCTTGAAAAGACACCATTTAAAATATTGATTTTAAGCAATACTCTGCAGAAATCTGATTACAAGTTGTAGTTTGTTATGTTACAAATTTGATGGGAAAAAAATTAATATATGTTATGTATTGTTTACATAAAACAACTAAAGTAAAGCAAACACTTTTAAAATAACTGGTAGCATGAAGGTACGACTCATGAACCCAACCATTATTCAACATTTTATAAAGGTTAAACTGTTATTTACTCAACTTATAAACTACTGATATTCACAAGAACCTTTATTCATAGTGTTGTGTTATCAACTCTCCTAATAAACTGCCGATAACCACAACAGTCCTCATCAATTCAATGACAAAGGTGCTACAAATACGATGCATGTAAACGCACAAACTTTCTCACACTACAATGGTCTCTCTCCATATGTTGATGTTTCCACAACCTTGGTAATTAGGTGAAGATTTGTTGAGACTGTTATCTTTATCCAATCAGCTTCAATAAGGAAAATAATCAAGTTGGATGCAACAAACAAAAAAAAAACACACACACTCAGATATATACAGAATGAGTGGAAAAAAAACTCATTTTGAGAACTCAAGCCTTCTTTGTTTAGGCAAATAAATGGATTTTCAATTTCACTTTAATCTTTAAACAAAGTTTTTTTGAAGTGCACTAGAACCATATGTATCTTAATATTATCTACAGGATCCAAAAACACAACTGCATTATACCATCATTAGTCTAAATGACTGGATCTTAAGATACACAGTTTCAGATAGATGGCGCTCTGCTGTAGATCACATCATTTAAATATGCTTGACATTTCTGGAAAAAAATTGTTCAAATGAAAACAAAACAAAAGGAAAAAAACAAACAACAACACTGCCAGTTTTTAACAAAGTGTACTGATGTAATTATGAAAGTTTCTTATACAAGCTGCTAATAATTTGAAATCTGTTCATTTTTAAAGTATAAATAACTGTATTTATTTCAGTAAGAAAGCAAGCCTATAAAGAAAGTTTTACTATTTCTGTACTTCAACATGATTTAGAATGCTTTTCTAATAACATTCTTTTAATAATACAAAAAATTAGCATTAAGTCTATGTATTATTATGCAAGTCTCTGTAATTCAAAATCAATTGTGAAAAGGAAAAGCAGCTACAATAAGGAACATCTATAGTTTATAATATTGTTTTAATAATGACTGATCGTAACAGTCTTACTTTATTTTAATACTGGTAATACAGATTTTAATGGGTTTCTCTTTACCTTTAAGTTACACAAAACATGTGAAGAATGACATTACTAAAATAGAAGAACCTAACATATTTATGACTAGAATGAACGACGCACTGAGTTGTGTTTATTTTAGAGAAAGGTGAAAGGTATTCATACATAAAGTTAGCATTTCCTTTTGTGATGATAGGGGATCTAAAGTTACATATAATATTAGCTTTTTAATTTACAACATCATAAAATAATAAACTTTCAATACTACAGCTTTTGAGTTACTTCCTCACTAATACATACCTTCATTTTACAACTAGCTGTTGAATTAACTTAAAAAAATGCACAAAGTTATGAAGTGAATTTTGAAAGTTTTATATGTATCACTGATAGGTAGAGTCATCACATT